>NC_053433.1:41540294-41702974 GCF_007990345.1 Gossypium hirsutum
CGATGATTTGTTCGACCAACTGAAGGGAGCCACAGTGTTCTCAAAAATAGATTTGAGATCGGGCTATTATCAATTGCGAATTCGAGAATCGGACATACCCAAAACTGCCTTCAGGACGAGATATGGTCACTACGAGTTCTTAGTGATGCCGTTTGGGCTCACTAATGCCCTTGCGGTATTTATGGATTTGATGAATCGGATCTTCAGACCATATTTGGATCGGTTCGTAGTTGTGTTCATTGATGACATCTTGGTCTATTCAAGAGATGAGACCGAACATGCTGGGCACCTGAGACTGGTGTTGCAAATTTTGCGGGATAAGCAGTTATATGCTAAGTTCAGTAAGTGTGAGTTCTGGTTAATAGAGGTTAGCTTCTTGGGTCATGTGGTATCCGCATCGGGTATTCGAGTTGACCCGAACAAAATTTCAGCCATACTTAACTGGAAGCCTCCAAGAAATATTACTGAGGTTCGGAGCTTTTTGGGACTCGCCGGTTATTACCGACGATTTGTCAAAGGTTCTTGATGATAGCCACACCAATGACGAAGCTACTTCAAAAGGATGCTAAGTTCGAATGGACGGAGAAATGTCAGAAAGGCTTCGATCAACTGAAAACTCATTTGACTGAAGCTCCAATTTTAGTGCAACCCGAATCAAGCAAAGAGTTTGTCATTTATAGTGACGCATCCCTACTCGGGTTGGGTTGCGTATTGATGCAAGAAGGCGAGTTGTGGCCTATGCGTCGAGACAATTGTAGCCACACGAGAGAAATTATCCAACCCATGATCTCGAACTAGCCGCCATCGTATTCGCTTTGAAAATATGGCGACATTACTTGTTTGGCGAAAAGTGCCATGTATTTTTGGATCACAAAAGTCTCAAATATTTGATGACTCAAAGAGACTTAAATCTGCGACAAAGACGTTGGCTTGAGTTGTTGAAAGATTACGAGCTTGTCATTGATTACCACCCGGGAAAGGCTAATGTGGTTGCGGACGCCTTAAGCCAGAAATCGCTGTTTGCTTTACGAGCGATGAATGTGCACTTGTCTGTTCTACCCGACAATGTGTTAGTAGCTGAATTAAAGGCCAAACCATCATTCATTCATCAAATTCGTGAAGCTCAGAAAGTCGACGATGAATCGGTTGCAAACGGGCTGAATGTATTCCGAATATGGAATCTGAATTTCAAATTGATGATGACGATTGTTGAGGTTCAGAAGTCGGTTGTGTGTTCCAAGAAATTCAGAACTCATTTCGATGATTCTGAACGAAGCTCATTGTAGCCGAATGTCAATTCACCCGGGAGTACGAAAATGTACAACGATTTGAAACGACGGTTTGGTGCATGGTATGAACGGGACATCTTCGACTTTGTTTCGAGATGTTTAATATGTCAACAAGTGAAAGCGGAACATCAAGTGCTTCAGGATTACTTCAGCCGATCATGATACCCGAGTGGAAATGGGATCGAGTCACAATGGACTTTGTGTCCGGACTACCATTGTCACAAGTAAGAAGGATGCGATTTGGGTTATTGTTGATAGACTGACTAAGTCGGCTCACTTTATCCCCGTGCGTACGGATTTTTCATTGGATAAACTAGCCGAATGTATGTTCTCAAATTGTGAGATTACATGGAGTACCTATTTCTATCGTGTCGGATAGAGATCCGAGATTCACCTCGCGATTTGGAAGAAATTGCAAGAAGCTTTGGGTACCAAGCTGCATTTTAGCACGCTTTTCATCCCCAAACCGATGGTCAATCCGAGCGGATAATTCAAATACTCGAGGATATGCTGAGATGCTGCATCCTTGAGTTTAGTGGTTCATGGGAACGGTATGTACCTTTGATTGAATTCGCTTACAACAATAGTTTTCAATCAAGTATTAAGATGGCACCTTACGAGGCTTTGTATGGTCGTAAATGCCGTACACCATTGTTTTGGACCGAGCTCGGTGAAAGTAAAATTTTCGGAGTTGATTTGATTAAAGATGCCGAACAGAAAGTAAAGGTAATCCGTGAAAGTCTGAAGGCAGCCACAGATCATCTGAAATCGTATGCGGACTTGAAACGAAAGGACATTGAATATCAGGTGGGAGATAAAGTGTCCTTAGAGTTTGCCTTGGAAAAGGTACTCAGGTTTGGCCGTAAGGGCAAGTTGAGCCCGAGATTCATTGGGCCGTACGAAATCTCTGAACGAGTTGGTCCGGTTGCGTATAGATTGATTTTGCCCCCTGAGCTTGAAAAGATTCACGACGTCTTTCATGTTTCGATGCTTCGATGCTATCGATCTGATCCATCGCACATAATTAGCCCATCAGAGGTTGAAATTCAAGCCGATATGAGTTATGAAGAAGAACCGATGCGTATCCTAGCTCGTGAGTGAAGGAGTTGCGAACAAAAGGGTTCCGTTAGTGAAGGTGTTATGGCTCAAACACGGGATCGAGGAAGCTACTTGGGAAACCGAGAGCTCGATGAAAGAACGATACCCAAACCTATTTACCGGTAAGATTTTCGGGGACGAAAATTTCTTAAGTGGGGGAGAGTTGTAACAGCCCAAAATTGACCCTAGTCGGGAAGTGGTTTCGGGACCACAAAACTGAGTCATAAAAATAATTAATTTGCATATTCTATGCTTATTATGTGTGTACATGAGTATGTGGAAGTTTCATTCTCCAATTTTGCCAATTGCATGAGAAATTATTAAATAGGGATCGATATGAGACATGGTGAAAATATGATAGGCTAATTTAAAATGGTCTATTAATGCATGTTGTGAAAATGATGGGTTTGCATGTCAAATTACCCAAAATTTGAGCTAGTGGTTGGCCATGCTATGGGTGGAAACATGTTGGAACATGTTGGCCTAGTGAGGTATGTAGGAAAAAAATAAAATAAGGAGTATGGGTAATAAAGAAAGGAAAAACAAAAAAATGAGTGGTTGTTTCCCCCCCATTGCCGTGAGCTAAAGAAAGGAAAAGAAAAACTTGTTCATCCTTTTTCATCCTCTTTTGACCGAAAATTCTAAGGGAGGAGGAAGGAGTTCTTGCTTCATGTTTGGTTTGGAAGAGAATTAGGAGGAAGTTTGGCCATGCATGTAACTAGATTGAGGTATGTTTGATATTATTCTTTGAGATTCATGTATATTTTAAGTTGTAAGTTTGAAATCTACCTAGCCATGGTTCAAACTTTGTTAAAATATGGAGATGATATTCGGCCATGCATGTTACATTCTTGGTTGGTATTTTGATGTTTGATGTTGTGGTGATGAGGCATGAAGATGAGTTAAGATTCGGCCTAGGTGGAGTTTGTGTTAATGCCATTGCATGCTAATATGAAGCTTGTTAATGATGCATGTGATGGTGGATTGATGATTCTTGAATCTCTTTTTTAGCATTTTGAGTGAGCACATATGTGCATTGGTTGCTAGATGGGGAAGAATCGGCTAGCAAGTTGTGTGCTAAGGCCGAATATAATTTTTGTAGGTTAATGAGTAATGCATGTGCTAAATTGATGGAAAGGGAGAGGATAATTTACTAGTGTATAAATGATATAAAGATTTTAGAAATTATTTTTGGTTAGGTGTATGTATGATTAGGTATATTCGGCCATAAGAGTAAATATATAGATGATGTTAAATTTGATTATGTATAATGGGCCATATAGGGTACACATTGTGATATTAACTTTGATTCTCCATAATTGATCAAGCGGGTGATTAGTAAGGGTGATTGCTGAATATACTAACATACATATGCATGTGTAATTGGATTGTAAATAATTAGCAAGGCGGTTAAACTAGTTGATTTATTGATTAAGCTCAAGGAGTTAAAGGAGGAGAATCGAGCAAAGGCAAAGAAAAGATCATCGAGTAGCCGAGTTGGAACCATCTTACCCAACACAAGTAAGTCATTAAGCATATCTTTGGTATTGATTTAAAGGATCGTAATACCTATACCATTGTGTTTAATGAGATGAAATGTATACAAATGTATATGTAAGTAGAGATGAAATTTGTCGAATGTAAAAAGGAAGTGAAGCCTATTGAGTGGCTGGTTTTCGTCACTAAGTGTGCGGGCAATAAGTGTTCACGGTCATGAGATTGGCACTAAGTGTGCGGGTTTAAATTGTACAGCACTAAGTGTGCGAGTTTAAAGTACATGGCACTAAGTGTGCGTGGTTGATTATTAAGCACTATGTGTGCAAACCCAATATATATTTTCTATAAATTATTTACATTAAGGGTGCGACCTTACCGAGTCGATTTTGGACAGCGGGAAAGGTAAGTGTGCGAACTTGAAATGCATGGCACTAAGTGTGTGAGTTTAAAGTGCATGGCACTAAGTGTGCGCGGTTGATTATTGAGCACTATGTGTGCGAACCCAATATATATTTTCTATAAATTATTTACATTAAGGGTGCGACTTTACCGAGTCGATTTTGGACAGCCGGAAAAGGTAAGTACCTTGAGTTCATGGCTAATAGGCGCTATGTTTATATTTGGAGTTGAGCTTGGTAAGTTTTGAACCTATGTGACGATTATAGTTGAAGTCACGTACATAAGGTTCATTGTGGAATAGGTGAAAGTTCGTTTAATTGTATAATTATAACGAAAATAAAATGATGTATGAAAGGCCAATGTAGGACTTGGTATGAGATTGAACCATAGGGTTTAAGGAACTATGGTATAGTTTGGTATGGATGGAGTACTTAACCTCATTTCATTGTTTCCTGTTGTGATAATTTTATTAATGGATGGTTGTGGAATGCTTATGGCTTACTGAGTTATATACTCATTCGGTGTTTGCTTGTCACCTATTCTAGGTTTCTTGGACTCGTCTCTTTTTGTGTGATCGTGCCGTCGTCGAAGTCATCACACCGGCTAGCAAGTTTTGGTACTTTCTTCTTAGTCGGCTTAGGAGAACATTTCGGCATGTATAGGCTATTATGTTGTGTTTGAACTTTGGTATGTAAACTTTTAGCCATGCGAAAATGGCATAAATGTTTGGTTGGGTTTGGTTTCATAACGTTAGGTCGTAAATCTTGATAATTTGACCTTTTTATGCCACATGTCATGGTTGATAATTTTGGTGTTAAAATTCATGATATGGCAATAGTGTAGTAGGGGGATGTTTGACAATGATTAGCCTTTGGCATGGCTAGTCATGATCATAATTTGTGATATGTATGACGAATTACTAGTTAGATCAAGGAGAAATCACGAAATGGGCATAGTTGCTTTCGTAACAGATGCTGGCAGCAGCAGTGACGTGAGATTGAAAAATCACTAAAAATAGTAGGAGTGGAATTAATTGATGAATAAATTATGTATTCGAAGCTCGATGAGTCTATTTTCATATAGAAGCAACGAAAAGATCATATGAACAGTATGTTAAGAGATATTCAGGTTCACGTGAGACAGGGCCAGAACGGTTTCTGGATTCCCTGTTCCGACTTTGGAAATTCATTATAAATTAACCAGAGACAATTAGGAGTCATAACATATATGGATAGATTCCTCTCTGAGTCTAGTTTCTATAGAAACAAACGGCATCAGTATTGAAGCTCTTTCCAGGGAGATATCCAGGTCGTAATGCGCAAAGGTCAGTGTAGTCGATCCCTGTAACATGGGAGACTTTGACTAATAAACTGTACTAATTGGCCCAACGAAAAATTCTAGAAAAAAATATGTAGATGGGCATATGAGTCTAGTTTCAGGGAAAAATCACAAAACTGATTTTCGAGTTGTGAAACTCAAGATATGATTTTTAAAGCGACTAGTACGCAGATTGGCAGTGTCTAAGAAATATTTTTATAAAGGGTTTAAAGTCTGTTAACACCTCGTGTTCGACTCCGGTGTCGGTCTCGGGTTCGGGGTGTTACAAACTTAGTAAGCATCAATTTAAATTCTAATCCACTTAACATATAATCATCATCTGATAAGATCAATCACGTATTCATCGCTCATAAAGCACACAAAAGTTTCTTATTCATATCATTTGAAACTATAATCATTTCTCTCAAATAATAATATTTACTTACAGACTCAAAAGTTTTTTCAACGATTCAAGCTAACTTTACTGTGCCAAGTTTGGGTCTCGCTCTGCAGCGTCAAACATTTTAAACTCTTGCAATCATCAAATATGTCACATAACTCTTTTCATGCTGCTTTAACCATATAAAATCACAAGATATCTTTGAACACTCTATTATTAGAACATACTTCAAGCCGTTGATTGATGCATGATTGAAGATCATAAATTTTTTCTTCAAATTAAACTGAACCAGTTCTGATGTTTCGGTTGACAATATCTCTGTGCAAAAAGGAAAACTTCAACAATCGAACTAACTTTAATTTACCACAACATTTCTCAAATAGAATTGTTTCGATAGATATAGTTTTGTATCGTCTTTAAGAATATGAATTCTTCCTCCAGACTATCCCTCAATTCACACGTGTTCATGCAAAGTTTATTTCCAATCCGGTGGATAGATTCAAACACATATAACCCAATTAACTTTTCAATCAAATAACTTCAGATCAGATTAAACTACTGAATCAGTCTTTTCAAAGAAATATTTTCTTCTCGTTAAAAAGGATAACCCAAACATATCATTATACAGATGTCACAATCATCAAATAGAAATCATAATATCATAATAAGTCCGACGTCTTACCCATAACAATAAATAATATCCCGACTGTTAATAAAGCATTTGAACCCAAAAGAAAATCAAATATGATTTGAACAACAGCCAATGCAGAAGCACAACTTTTATAACTCTAATAACGGTACTGTAGTACTCCCAAATTTCAGAACAAAAATTATGATTATAATAGATATAGGCATTTCTGTCAAATAGATATCTCTTATAGATAATTACATAGAATCATAAAAAACCAGAATAGCGAAATTTTCAACATCTGAAGTTACACAGAATATCAGAAAATTACAACCCATATAGAATGATATCAACCACGATGATATCCTAGAAAATGTCCAGAAAGAACAATATCACTCATAAATACTGGAATCCATAGTAACAGAAGCAATATAATCTTCACTATTTTCAATAGAACAATAGCCACTAGAAATAGAGTATTATTGTCATACAGATTTTGCCGTCAATTTTCATATCCACACTAGGGAATAAATACCAGAGAAAGACATAGCAATGTCGAATATAACCCAAACAGACCAACGATACTTTCATCCCTTAATATGTTTAGCTATTGTTTTCATACATTAAGAATTCCTTCTAAAATTAAATAATTGCATATATTTTTGAGGATAATTATACACATAGAATGCCCAGAAGAAGTCATAGTAACGGTCAGACTATAACCGCTGCACTCAGCTATCAGTACAATTCAAACATTATTCAACTGTCTAATTCTATCATCATTAGGTTCATATTATCCCATCAATGACAGAAATTAATCTAAAGAAGCTTCGAGTTAATACTTTCTTTAGATAACATACCTGAATAGGTCATTTAATCAGAGTTAACTTTTTCTGTAATAGTGACTTTGCATAATCTGAATAGTCTTCAGAACTATCCAATATCTCTTTTAATACTGTCTTCATTTGCTGATTCATTCACTTTTCTAACCACATTATTATTCTTCCAGACGCGGACATCTGTAACTCCACACTTGTGAAGTTATTCAACCAAACCTTACAGATTTCATTTTAACAATTCACTGATAAGAGGGTGAGGGTAGTAAAGCCTCAAATTTAACTTACACATAAATACACATAACACATACTATTACAAATAGCCAGTTCATGTAACATCCTAAAATAGGGCCTAGTCAGAACAGTGGTTTCAGGACCACAAATCAGACATCAAAATACTTATTTCATGATTATTATGAGGTCTAGAATATGATAATATTCATGTGTTAAAAGGTTCATGAAGGAATTCTTTGAGTAAGGTGTCCAATTAGACATTAGGGACCAAATTGAATAAATTGGAAAACTTGGGTTTTAGAAGCAATTTGTATGAAATTTCTTTAGAATATTAATTAGAATGTCTTGAGGAGCAATTTTCCCAATTTTTAGGTTTTTGGGAAAAAATGGGCTTGTATGGATGAAATTTTAAAGAAATGGCTTAAGGGTATTTTGGTCAATTTCAATTTAATGAAATAAAATGGGAAAAAGAAGGCAAAATCAGCCATTCTTCTTCATTGTCCAACTGAAATTCTCAAGTCACAATAGCTAGGGTTTTCAACATTTTCAAGCTCAATAGTAGGTGCTCCCAAGCCCTGTTTTTAATGTTCTTCGTATTTTTGAAATCCCGGTAGCTTACTCTCTCTATTTCTACCTATATTTCATGCTAGGGTTCATGTTTAAAAATTCACCTATGCATGAGCTACTTGTATTTTGATGGTTTATGGAGGAATATGGAAGTTGGATGTGTGTTAAACATCTTTTCTGAGGTGATTTTCATGAAAAACCCCTAAAAATGACCTTTTTGCAAAAGGTGTAAACTGTGAGGTAGAAACATGAAATAATGGAAAAATGTGGGCTTCTATAAGAGGAAAGAACATTCGGCTAGGCTTGGGTAATGTAGAAATTGCATGCATTCCATTATACGAGCCTAGGGGCTAAATCATAAAAATTTGAAAGGTTAGGGGCAAAACGATCATTTGGACTGGGGATGAAATGTAGACTCAAAAAGTACAATGTGAGGTGTTAATGATTTATTTTTATTGTTATAGACCCCGAGGAACAAATTTTAGAGGTCAATCAAGGAAAATGAAAGGTTTTGGAATAACCGAAACACGATACCGAGACGAGTACCAGGTAAGTTCGAATAACTTAAAGTAAACTCATAGTATGCTTAATTGCATGATTTATGAGTGTATGGTAATTGCATTTGATGATGGCATGAAAATCTACGAAATATATCCTTAATAATGACATGTTGATAAATGTCTCGGTTGAGGTTGAAAAGGAAATCTGATGGATAAACCATAGCTTACATGACCTAAAATCCTACATGTGTTGCAGAAAGGATTTAGCCCAGACGGGTAATCCGTTGATCTCAAGTATAAAAAGGATCTAGCCCGGACAGGTGTTCCTTGAGTGATCGAGCCTCCCGAAGAATATGTGTGCATTGTGGATTTAGCTCGGACGGGTAATCCAATTAGGGTTTGAATTTAGCCTGGACTGGTAATTCAGATTCGACCTCATTAAGGGTGTTTGCTGCTATAAGGGATTCAGCCTATACTGGTAATCCCGACTTCACCTTATGAGTTTACGATGCGAAGGATTTAGCCTGCACTGGTAATCTCACCGTAAGATGTGAGATTTGCGGGAGTGCATACTTGAAATGATCATTCTTATGACTTGACAGATAATGGATAATCCAATGAGATTTCTTAAAAACTTAACAGGATTAATATGATGTATATAAATGAAAAGATGAATGATGATCTCATCTAAGACAAATTACATGGTGCATTATTATTGTGACTAACTTGTTGATTGAATGCATGTGATAGGGAAACTATTTAATTCTTGTTGGTTTATTTGTTTAATATGGTTGTACACTAATTAATTGGTAAGTTTACTTTCCAGTTATTCGAACTTACTAAGCATGTAAATGCTTACCCCTTTCTTTTCCCTGTCTTATAGAGCTTGAGGACTTGTAAAGATTAGAAGACGGTTGGAGAGTCAACATACTATCAACTAGTCCAGCTTTGGTATATAGGCACTTTTATTTTGTTCAATGGCATGTATAGGGCTCTTGGTTTATTTTGTTAGATATGTCATTTGATTAGCCATAAGAAGACATGTAAAGATATACACATCTATTTGTATATGGCCATGGGAATTGGCTCATTTTGGAGTAGGCTATGACCTACAAATCTATGATTGTTTATGTTTACAAGAGATGGCTTGACTGTAATTGGCAATGAGTTATAAGAATGAGCCAATCTTAAATGTGTCAATGAGACATAGAAACCCTTAATACGAAAAGAGAATTAACCTAGCATGTATAAAATTGATGATATGAGGTTTACGTGTAATGAGGTTTATCAAGGTTATATCTAAGTGTATAATCTGGCCTTATTATGCATTAAGATAACCTATAAGTGTGAGTGGTTGATAGAGGGTGACCAAAGGCTTGGAAAATAGCCCTACAAGGTCCACACAGGTAGACACATAGGGCGTGTGTCTAGGCCATGTGGTGCCAAAGGAAAACATCACTTGGAAATTTTTCCAAGAAGAGTTTAAGAAGAAATACATCAGTCAAAGGTTATTAGACTCAAAACAAAAGGAGTTCTTGGAACTCAAGCAAGGAAATAACACTGTAGCGGAATACAAAAAGGAGTTTGTAAGGCTAAGTCAGTATGCCACTGAATGGGTTCAAACTGAGTCAAAATTGTGCAAACATTTTGAGAAAGGTCTAAATGAGGAAATCAAGCTGTTGATTGGGATTCTTAAGATACCGGAGTTCGCCCCATTAGCTGATCGGGCCAAGAGGGCCGATGAGCTCAATAATGAAAGAAAACAAGAAAAGAGAGAGGTTTGAGTTTTGGGCAAGAGATCCAGCGGTAAGACACTCTCGATTCCTACAAAGAAATCAAGCAACCAACATGAACGCTCCATTTCATCGGTAGGATTTTGGGTAGAACGAGAGGCTCCAAACGACGAAATAAGAAATCTTCCTCCCCGATGGTAACTAGTGTGGGGAGTGTAGATGACCAAAAGCCAAAGTGTAAAAGCTGCAACAAATTTCAATCCGAAAAGTACCGAATGGAGAGCGGTGCATGTTTCAGATGTGGTTCTCTTGATCACTTCCTCAAGGACTGCCTAGAGTGGAATGAAAAAGAACTGGAAGTAGCCCCGAAGTCATGTGCTCCCATTGCACGAGGTAGACCTCCTAGATATCTTGGAAGTGCTAGTGGTAGTCGAGCTGTGGCTAAAGACACTGCAAAATCAGAGGCTTGAGCTCCGGTAAGAACTTATGCAATACACGCTCAAGAGGAAGCCTCTACTCCTGATGTTATTACGGGTACTTTTTCTCTTTTTAATACAAGTGTTGTTGCCTTAATTGATCTGGGGTCGACACATTCATACATTTGCATGAGATTGGTGTCTAGTATGAACATACCCATTGAACCTACGGAATTTATTATTAGAGTGTCGAACCCATTAGGCAAATCAGTCCTGATTGATAAAGTCAATAAGAATTGTCCTTTGACGATTCATGGTCAATGCTTTCCGGCTAACCTTATGTTGTTACCATTTGATGAGTTTGATGTAATACTTGGTATGGATTGGTTAACCCTGCATGATGTAGTTGTCAACTGTGGTAGCAAGTATATTGAATTGACATGCTCATAGGTGAGATTTTGTGGGTTGATTCAACAAAATTTGGTACGCCACCGGTTGTAATCATAGTGATGGTTTTTCAAAGATATATGAGAAAAGGGTATGAAGCCTACCTTGCTTTTGTATTGAACACTAAGGAAACGGAGTTGAAGATTGAGTATGTGCCAATAGTATGTGACTTTATTGCTCCGTACAGGATGGCGTCAATTGAGCTAAAAGAGTTAAAAGCACAGTTGCAAGAGTTGACGGATAAAGGTTTTGCAAGGCTAAGCTTTTCACCTTGGGGTGCTCCCATATTGTTTGTAAAGAAGAAAGATGGTTCATTAAGGCTATGTATAGATTATCGGCAGTTGAACAAGGTAACTATCAAGAATGAGTATCCTTTGCCAAGGATCGATGACTTGTTCGACCAGTTGAGAGGAGTCACTATGTTCTCTAAGATAAACTTGAGGTCCGGCAACTATCAGTTGCGAGTTAAGGAATCGAATGTGCCTAAGACAACTTTCAAAATGAGGAACGGCCACTATGAATTTCTTGTCATGCCGTTTGGGTTAACAAATGCACCGGTCATATTCATGGACCTAATGAATAGAATCTTTCAGACGTACTTGGATAAGTTCATCGTTTTGTTCATTGACTACATTTTGATTTATTCCAAAGATGAGACAGAGTATGCGAAGCATCTGAGAATTGTGTTGCAGACCTTACAGGAAAAACAACTGTATGCTAATTTTAGCAATATTGAGTTTTGGCTTCAAGAAGTTGGGTTTTTGGGTCATATTGTTTAGGGTGAAGGCATTCGAGTTGATCCAAGTAAGATCTCTGCTATTGTTGAATGGAAATCGCCTAAAAATGTAACCGAGGTTAGAAACTTTTTGGGTTTAGCTGGTTACTACTGAAGATTTGTGAAAAGATTCTCCATGATTGCGACTCCAATGACGAGGTTGCTACAGAAAGACGTTAAGTTTGAATGGACAGAAAAGTGTCAGCAGATTTTCGAGAGGTTAAAGACATTGCTGACTGAAGCCCCTGTTTTAGTGTTACCTGTGCCAGGAAAAGAGTTTGTGGTCTACACTCATGCATCCTTAAATGGATTGGGTTGTGTACTTATGCAAGATGGCAAGGTGATAGCCTATGCTTCACCGCAGTTGAAGCCACACGAGAAAAACTATCCGACTCATGATCTAGAGCTTGCCGCCATTGTTTTTGCCTTGAAAATTTGGAGGCATTATTTATATGGAGAGACTTGTCATATATTTATCGACCATAAGAGTTTGAAGTATTTGATGACTCAAAAAGAATTGAATTTGAGATAGCAGAGATGGTTAGAATTAATTAAAGATTATGAGCTGATCATTGACTATCACTCGGGAAAGGCGAATGTGGTCGCCAATGCGTTAAGCAGAAAATCCTTGTTCCCACTGAGAGCCATGGATGCTCGATTAGCATTGCTTGATGATGATTTAGTTTTGGTAGAGCTAGAAGCTAGGCAGACATTTCTACAGGAAAATTTATGATGCTCAAACTAATGACAGCGACTTACAAGCTAAAAGAATTCAATGTTAGTCGGGCATTAAATCAGATTTTCAAATCGGTCCTGATGGATGTTTAATGTTCAGAGAAAGGGTTTGTGTACCCAAAGATGATGAGCTTATTTGGAAAATCTTACAAGAAACACATGATAACCATTTTTCTATTCATCCGGGAAGTACCAAGATGTACAATAATTTGAAGAAAATGTACTGGTGGAACGGCATGAAAAGAAACATTTCCAAATTTGTATCGAAATTCTTGATATTTCAGCAAGTCAAAGCTAAACATTAAGTACCTTCAGGTTTGTTACAGCCTGTGATGGTCCCCGAATGGAAGTGGGACAAAGTTACTATGGATTTTGTGACAGGTTTGCCATTGACCCCGAAAAAGAAAGAGCTATATGGGTTGTGGTGGATAAGTTGACAAAGTCGGCTCATTTCATTCCAGTAAGAATAGATTACTCTCTTGATAGATTGGTCGACTTGTATATATCTGAAATTATGAGATTACATGGAGTACGACTGTCAATTATTTCAGACAGAGACCCGAGATTCACTTTGAGATTCTGAAAGAAGTTATAAGAAGCCTTGGGTAGAAAGTTGAGCTTTAGTATAGCTTTTCACCCACAGACCAGTGTTCAGTCTAAGCAAACGATTCAGATCCTTGAAAATATGTTGCGATGTTGTATCCTAGAATTTTAAGGTAGTTGGGAAAAATATTTACCATTGGTAGAATTTGCCTACAACAACAATTTTTCAAATGAGTTTGAAGATGGCAACTTATAAGGCATTGTATGGCAGAAAGTTCTGAACTCCATTGTATTGGACAGAACTCAAGGAAAGTCAGATTCACGGGGTTGATCTGATCAAGGAAACTGAAGAAAAAGTTAAAGTAATACGAGACTGTTTAAAAGCGGCATCAGATAGGCAAAAGTCATATGATGATTTGAAAATAAAAGAGATTGAGTTCCAATTTGGAGATAGAGTATTCTTGAAAGTATCTCCATGAAAAAAAGTATTGAGATTTGGCTAGAAAGGCAAACTGAGTCTACGATTTATAGGACTCTACGAGATCATTGAAAGAGTTAGACCATTAGCCTATTGAACTGCATTGCCACCCGAATTGGAAAGATTCACGACATGTTTCATGTATCCATGTTAAGGAGATATCAATCAGACCCCTCTCATGTGATTTCACCGGCAGAGATTGAGATTAGACCGGATATGGCTTATGGCGAGGAACCTGTCAAGATTTTAGCTCGTGAAATTAAACATTTGAGAAATAAAGATGTTACTTTGCAAAGGTTTTATGGCATCGACACGGTGTAGAAGAAGCTACATGGGAAGCAGAAGAAACCATGAGAAGCGAATATCCACACCTGTTTACTGGTAAGACTTTTGAAGACGAAAGTCCCTAAGGGGGGAAAAATGTAACATCCCGAAATAGGCTAGTCGGAACAGTGGTTTTGGGACAAAAAATCCAACATCAAAATATTTAATTTATGATTATTATAAGGTCTAGAATATGAGAATATGCATGTGTTTAAGTTTCATGAAGGAATTCTTTTAGTAAGGTGTCCACTTGGACACTAAGGACCAAATGGAATAAATTGCGAAACTTGGGTTTTAGAAGAAATTTGTATGAAATTGCTTTAGAATATTAATTAGAAGGTCTTGAGGAGCAATTTTCCCAATTTTCATGTTTTTGGGCAAAAATAGGCTTGTATGGATGAAATTTTAAAGAAATGGCCTAAGGGCATTTTGGTCATTTGGCAATTTAATGAAATAAAATGGGAAAAAAAGGCAAAAATCAGCCATTCTTTTTCCTTGTCCAACCGAAATTCTCAAGTCACCATAGCTAGGGTTTTCAACATTTTCAAGCTTAATAATAAGTGCTCCTAGCCCCGTTTTTAATGTTCTTCGTATTTTTAAAATCCTGGTAGCTTACTCTCTCAATTTTTACCCATATTTCATGATAGGGTTCATGTTTAGAAATTTACCCATGCATGAGTTACTTGCATTTTGATGGTTTATGGAGGAATATGGATGTGTTAAACATCGTTTCCTAGGTGATTTTCATGGAAAACCCTAAAAAGGACCTTTTTACAAAAGGTGTAAAATGTGAGGTAGAAATGTGAAATAATTGAAAAATGTGGGCTACCATAAGAGGAAAGAACATTTGATTAGGCTTGGGTAATATAGAAATTGCATGGATTCCATTATACGAGCCTAGGGACTAAATCGTAAAAATGTGAAAGGTTAGGGGCAAAATGATCATTTGGACCGTGGGTGAAATGTAGACTCAAAAAGTACAATGCGAGCTGTTAATGATTTATTTTTATTGTTATAGGCCCCGAGGAACAAATTTCAGAGGTCGATCGAGGAAAACGAAAGGTTTTGGAATAACTGAAACACAATACCGAGACGAGTACCAAGTAAGTTCAAATAACTTAAATTAAACTCATAGTATGCTTAGTTGCATGATTTATGAATGTATGGTAATTGCATTTGATGACGGCATGAAAATCTATGAAATATATCCTTAATATGACATGTTGATAAATGTCCCGGTTGAGGTTGAAAAGGAAATCTGATGGATAAACCATAGCTTACATGACCTGAGATCCTGCATGTGTTGCAGAAAGGATTTAGCCCGGACGGGTGTTCCGTGAGTGATCGAGCCTCCCGAAGAATATGTGTGCGATGTTGATTTAGCCTAGACGGGTAATCCAATTAGGGTCTAAATTTAGCCTGGAATGGTAATTCAGATCTGAGCTCAATAAGGGTGTTTGTCGCTATAAGGGATTTAGCCTCGACTGGTAATCTCGACTTCACCTTATGAGTTTACGATGCGGGGGATTTAGCCTGGACTGGTAATCTCGCCGTAAGATGTGAGATTCACGGGAGTGCATACTTGAAATGATCATTCTTATGACTTGACAGATAATGGATAATCCATCGAGATTTCCTAGAAACTCAACGGGATTAATATGATGTATATAAATGAAATGATGAATGATGAGCTTATCTAAGACAAATTACATGGTGCATTATTATTGTGACTAACTTGTTGATTGAATGCATGTGATAGGGAAACTATTTCATTCTTGTTGGTTTATTTGCTTAATATGGTTGTATGCTAATTAATCAGTAAGTTTACTTTCTAGTTATTTGGGCTTACTAAGCATGTAAATGCTTACCTCTCTCTCTTTCCTGTCTTACAAAGCTCAAGGACTCATAAAGATTGGAAGACGGTTAGAGAGTCAACATACTATCAACTAGTCCAGCTTTGGTATATAGGCACTTTTATTTTGTTCAATGACATCTATAGGGCTCTAGGTTTATTTTGTTAGATATGTCATTTGATTAGCCATAATGAAGACATGTAAAGATATACACATCTATTTGTATATGGCCATGGGAATTGGCTCATTTTGGAGTAGGCTATGACCTACAAATCTATGATTGTTTATGTTTACAAGAGATGGCTTGACTGTAATTGGCAATGAGTTATAAGAATGAGCCAATCTTAAATGTGTCAATGAGACATAGAAACCCTTAATACAAAAAGGGAATTAACCTAGCATGTATAAAACCGATGATATGAGGTTTACGTGTAATGAGGTTTATCAAGGTTATATGTAAGTGTATAATCTGGCCTTATTATGCATTAAGATAACCTATAAGTGTGAGTGGTTGATAGAGGGTGACCAAAGGCTTGGAAAATAGCCCTACAAGGTCCACACAGGTAGACACACGGGCGTGTGTCTAGGCCATGTGTGACACATGGACCACCCTCATGGGCGTGTGGTGTAACACCCCTCGCCCGTATCCAATGCCGGGACAGGGTTCGAGGTGCTACTGGACTTAACTCAAGCATACGCATATAAAATCAGACCATAAATTTCTTTTAACTTGAAACTTCTTGTTCACATGCATTATCTCCCTTGAACAGGTTCACGAGGCCCAAAACATACATTAGAAACGGTTCGGGATTAAACCGTGAACTTAAGAAAAACTTGGAAAATTCATGTTTTAAGGCTCCACACACCCGTGTGGGTATAGACCGTGTGGTCACACACGCCTGTGAGGCTTGGGACACTCCCATGCCCTTAGTCCGTGTGCAACACTGACTTTCAAACATGGCCATGGCACACGCTCGTGTGGCCTGCCCGTGTACAACAGTGTCTTTAAAACACGTCCATGGCACACGCCCGTATGGCCTGCCCGTATACAACACCGACTTAAAATTTTAAGTGCAGGGGGACACACGACCAAAACACACACCCATGGAAGTGAGCCGTGTGTCACACACGACCTAGACACACGCCCGTGTGTCCAACCATGTGGACCCTAATAGGCTATTTTCCAATCTTTTGGTCACCCTTTTCACCACTTATACTTAATGGTTACCAAATACAAAGCAAAACGTGATTATACTCTTATAAATGATCTTGGCAAAACTTATTGCATGGAAATCTCATATCATTGGTTTCATACATGCTAGATTATTTTCCCATCTTGTATTTATGGTTTTCCATGTCATTATAACACATTCAAAATTGGCTTGTTCTTGTGACTCATTGCCAATTATAAACAAACCATCACATATGAATATAAACATGCATATAATTATAGGTCATAGCCTTCTTCAAAATAAGCCAATTTTCATGGCCCTATACAAAAAGATAGGTATATCTTTACATGCCTTCATTTCGCGAATCAAATGACACATATAAAAAAATACTCAAAGGTCCTATACATGCCATTGAACAAAACAGAAATGTCTTTATACCATAGCTAGTCTATTTGATAGTGTGCTAGCTCTCCAACCGTCTTCCAATCCTTACGAGTCCTTGAGCTCTGAAAAGCAGGGAAAAAAGAGAAGTAAGCATTTACATGCTTAGTAAGCAATCAGAAAGTAAACTTACCAAGTAATTAGCATACATCCATAATAGATAAGGAAACCAACAAGTATGAAATGGTTCCCTATCACATGCACTCAACCAATGAGTTAGTCACATAACAAAGCACCATATAATTTATCTTAGATGAGCTCATCGTTCAACATTTTATTTTGTACATGTATTTCATGTTAATCCCATTGAGTGTCTAGGAAATTGTAATACCCCGTACCCGAGACCGTTGCCGGAGTCGGACACGAGGGGTTAACAGACTTAATTCTGTTATTTTTACAGTCCATTTTAAAAATTTCCAGACTAGCTAGCTAACTGCATCACTGTCACCTTAAAAATAATATCTTGAGTTCCAAAACTCGAAAATCAGTTTCGTAAATTTTCCCTGAAACTAGACTCATATATCCATCTAAAATTTTTTTTCTAGAATTTTTGGTCAGGCCAATTAGTACAGTTTATTAGTTAAAGTCTCCCCTGTTTCAGGGTTCGACTGCTCTGACCTTCATGCATTACGACTTATATATCTCCCTGTACAGGGCTTCAATACTTATGCCGTTTGTTTCTAAAGAAACTACACTCGAAAAGGAATCTATACATATATGGCATGACTTCTAACTATCTCTGGTTAATTTATAAATAATTTCATAAGTCCGAACAGGGAATCCAGAAACCGCTCTGGCCCTATTTCACGAAAACTTTAAAATATCATAAAATACTGTTCATATGATCGTTTCATTACTTCCCTATGAAATTAGATTCATCAAGGTTCAATTAAATAATTTATTCACTATTTAATTCCATTCTTACTATTTTTAGTGATTTTTCAAATCCACACCACTGCTGCTGTCAGCATCTGTTTTTAAGGTAAACCTTACCTATTTCATGGTTTTCCATGAATCAACTAGAGTTTGTCATACATAGCATCAAAATAATCATAATTAACCATTCCCAATGGCTAATCGTTACCAAACATTTCCATACCTCTCAATGAACAACATACAAGACGATTATAATGCTATGCTCAAAGTGTATATAAGCCATTTTCGCATGGCTATCCAAATTTATACAAAACCAAAGGGTACATGACCAACAACAAAAAGGGTAGTCCTATACATGCCATTTTCAGAGTTCAACCAAAAGTGTACCAAAAGGGCTTTGATAGTGTGGACGACTTCAGCTTCGACAATCCTGAGCCCGATAGCTGACGAACCAAAATCTATAAAACAGAGATTCAAAGAACGGAGTAAGCATTTAATGCTTAGTAAGTTTTGAGCAATGAAATCATGCACAACTGAAGTATAGCATTCATACGACTAAACGAATAATTTCATATACACATATTCTCACAATCATACCTACTTCACATTTCCAACCCTTATATTCATACGTAAGGAATCAACTTGTCTAAAAGCCGGAAGCTTGTTAGTCGATTGAGCAAATACTATTTAGAAGGAATCAATTATCTCAATGCACATACGAAACATACCTCATCGTTGGGATTTTACGAGCGTATTAATGGAAATTATTACAGCAAGATCGCTCATTCCCAAACCCAATTATCTTCGGGATTTAGCCGATATAACCACTCGCACAAGGCCGTCGGGTCTTAGCCCGGATATAGCTACTCGCTCACATGCCTTCGGGACTTAGCCCAGTTATAGTAACTCGCACAATTGCCTTCGGGACTTAGCCCGGTTATAGTAACTCACACAATTGCCTTCGGGACTTGGCCCGGTTATAGTAACTCGCACAAATGCCTTCGGGACTTAGCCCGGATATAGTAACTCGCACAAATGCCTTCGGGCTTAGCCCGGTTATCAATCCGAATATCCATGCACATATCAATAAATCATGACACATCAATATTTCATTTTCGTAACTAGAATTCAAACACAAGTCACTTATCAAGCATTATCATTTTCAGCTCAAAAGCTACATACAAAGGGCATGATTTTGATTTGCTTATAACATAATCTAATCGAATCATAATCTAAGTTTCATTACTCGAAAACTTACCTCGGATGTTGTCGAACGATTTCGACGGCTATTCGATCACTTTTTCCTTTCCCTTATCCAACTTTGGTCCTTTAAGCTCTTGAGCTAATTCAAACAAATTTAACTTATTAAAGTCTCATTATGCTAGCTTATGGCCGAATATGACAATGAATTTGATAGGTCATATGGCCACCTTTAGCTCAAATACAAAATGGTCATAAGCATCTTTAATCACATTGAGCAATTTAATACAATTAATCTAACATTTCCTCATGTGCACTTTTATGACCGAATACACACATCATTGACCTAATATCAATTAACTAAGCACTTAACAAATTCTCCTTGAGCCGATTATCTAAGTCAAGATAAAAGCATCAATATGCTTGCCCCTAACCGAATACATGCAACACCAATCTATCTCATGTGGCCGAATATGCATGTCTATGTTGAGGCCAATATATGCTTAATACTTCCTACAAATATGGTTACTTGTATTGACTACATACCATTTTGTTTCAAATTCAAAACTCGGCTCATACACATATATGCATTAGTAATCAAATACTAACATTTGCACTTCACATTACTACCATTTCTCATCCAAATAACATGAGCAACAACCATTTTTCTCTTCTACTTCCTACCATGGCCGAATGCATCAAGACACCATACCATTTCAATTTTGGTCATGGTTTAAACAAAGAACTTAAGGTCTAACTCAAAAAAAAAGAATGCTAAAAAAAAAAGAAAATCCAAGAGTCATCAATCCACCATCACATGTATCATTACAAAGCTTCATATTTAGCATGCAAATGACATCAACACAAATCCACCTTAGCCGAATCTTAGCTCATCTTCATCACACAGCAAAGATTTAAACCATGGGCTAGGTAGAACTCAAGCTAACAACTAAAAACATGCATGAATCTCATGGAACAACATCAAACATACCTCCTCCTAAAACACCAACCAACCAAACATGAAGCAAGAAGACTCCTTTCTTCTTCCTTTGATTTTTCGGTCAAGAAGGACAAGGAGGATGAAGCCTTTTTTTTCTCTTTTTTTTTCTTCTAGGTACGGCACAATGGGGGAACAACCACACACATTTTTTTTGTTTCTCCTACTACTAACACTAATATTTTATTGCCCATGTTCTTTATTTTATTATTCCTAACATAAAGCATTAACCCAACATGTTTATGACATGTTTTAGCCATAACATTTTGTCCACCCTCATGCTCATGGCCGGCCACTACTAATTAGGGGGGGGGGAAATTGACATGCAAGTCCTCCCTTTTGATTTCATGCACTAATTGATCCATATAGATTAACCTATCACATTTCAAAAGTGTCACACATAAGTCCTATTGACTAAATTCACATGCAATTTACTAAATCGAAGCTTAAAACTTTCACACATTCATATTCACATATTTTAGACAATAAATATCATATTCAAATAATTTGGTGACTCGGTTTAGCGGTCCCGAAACCGCTTTCCGACTAGGGTCACTTTAGGGCTGTCACAGAAATCTTGATGGAATATCCATTAACCATCAATTCATAAGGATGACCATTTCAGGTGTGCACTCCCGCGAATCTCACATCCTATGCCAGGATTACCAGCCCAGGCTAAATCCTCATATCGTAATCTCATAAGGTGATGTTGGGATTACCAGTCCAGGATAAATCCCCCATATCGTAATCTCATAAGGTGATGTCGGGATTACTAGTCCAGGCTAAATCCCTTATTGCGATAAACACCTTTAATGAGCTCGGATCTGAATTACCAGTCCAGGCTAAATTCAGACCCTGATCAGATTACCCGTCCGGGCTAAATCCATAATGCACATGTATTCTTCGGGAGGCTCAATCATCCAAAGGAACACCCGTTTGGGCTAGATTGTTTTCATAATTGAGATTAGCGGACTACCCAACTGGGCTAAATCCTTTCCACAACACATGCAGGATCTCATTACACATGTAAAACATGATTTATCCATCGAATTCGCTTTTTAACCTCAACCGAGACAATTTTTCAACACATCATTATTAGGAATTCATTTCATGTAATTTTATGCCATCAATAAATGCCATCATCATTCATTCACAAGTCATAATCATATAATTAGGCATATTAGGAGCTTACTTTAAGTTATCCGAACTTACCTGGTATTCGTTTCGATGCTGTGTTTCGATTATTCCGAAACCTTTCATTTTCCTCAATCGACCTTCGGAATTTGTTCCTCGAGGTCTATTACAACAAAATTAAATCATTATCACTCCACATTATACATTTCAAGTTGAAATTCCACCCCCGGTCCAAATGACCGTGTTGCCCCTAACCTTTCATATTTTTATGATTTAGTCCCTAGGCTCGTATAGTAAAACACATGCAATTTCTATCTTACCCAAGCCTATCCGAACATTTTTCTCTCTTATGGCAGCCCACATTTTCCATTATTTTCACATTTCAACCTCACATTTTACCACTTTTGTAAAATGATCCCTTTTTGGGGTTTTTCATGAAAATCACTTAGGAAAAGATGTTTAACACACATCCAACTTTCATATTCCTCCATAATCCATCAAAATACAAGTAACTCATGCACGGGTAAATTTTTAAACATGAACCCTAGCATGAAATATGGGTAGAAATGGAAAGAGCAAGGTACCAGAATTTCAAAAATACAAAGAACATTAAAAACAGGGCTTGGGAGCACTTACTATTGAGTTTGAAAAGCTTGAAAACCCTAGCTATGGAGGGCTTGAGAGTTTCAGCTGGTACAAGGGAGAAAATGGCTGATTTTTGTTTCATTTTTCCCATTTTATTTCATTAAAATGACAAATGACCAAAATGCCCTTAAGCGCTTTCTTTAAAATTTCATCCATGCAAGCCCATTTTTGTCCAAAAACTTAGAAATTGGGCAAATTGCTCTCCAATACCTTCTAATTTATAATATAAAGCAATTTCATACAAATTTCTTCTAGAATCCAAGTTTTTCAATTTATTCAATTTAGTCCCTAATTTCCACTTAGACACCTTACTCAAAGAATTACTTTTTGAAACTTTAACACATGCATATTGTCATATTCTAGTCCTCATATTAATCATAAAATAAATATTTTGATGTCAGATTTGTGGTCCCGAAACCACTATTCTGACTAGGCCCTATTTTGGGATGTTACATTTCTCCCCCTTAGGGATTTTCGTCCTCGAAAATCTTACTAGTGCACAGATTTGAATATTGGCTTCTCATGGTTTCTTCCGGCTCCCATGTAGCCTCTTCCACACCATGTTGATGCCATAAAACTTTTACTAAAGCTACATCTTTATTCCTCAACTGTTTAATCTCATGGGCTAAAATCATAACCAGTTCCTCTCTATAGGTCATGTCCGGCCGAATTTCAACCTCAGTCAGTGAAATTACATGACAGGGGTCTGATCGGTATCGCCTTAGCATAGATACATTGTGACAGCCCTAAATTGACCCTAGTCAGAAAGTGGTTTTGGGACCGCTAAACCGAGTCACCGAAGTATTTGAATATGATATTTATTGTCTAAAATATGTGAATATGAATCTGTGAAAGTTTTAAGCTTCGATTTAGTCGATTGCATGTGAATTTAATTAATAGGACTTATGTGTGACACTTTTAAAAGGTGATAGGTTAATCTATAAGGACCTATTAATGCATGTTATAAAAATGATGGGTTTGCATGTCAAATTTCCATTTATAATAAGTAGTGGCCGGCCATGGTATGGGTCATTGATGATAATATGTATTTTCTATTAGCATTATTAGTTTACAAAATAAAATAAGGAATTAAGAATAATAAAACATGTGGTAAATGGGAGGAGAAACCAAAGTCTTCATCTTTGCTCCTCATTGCCGTGACTAGGAGAGAACAAGCTTGGAAAAAATTCAACTATGGTGGTTAGCTAAATCAAGGTAAGTTCAAGGATGATTCTTGGATTTCTAGCATTTTTTTTGAGTTAGTCATTAAGCTCCTTGCTTAGCCCATGTCCAAATTTTGAATCTTTTTGGTAACATGAGTAATCGGTTAAGAGAAAATGTTCAAGAAATGGTTGTTGTTCATGTTATTTGGATGAAAAGAAAAAAATTGGTAGTTAGGTGAAGTAGAGTCTAACAAATGAGCACATATGTGCATTAGTTGCTAGATGGAGAAAAATCGGCTAGCAAGTTGAGTACTAAGGCCGAATATGATTTTGGATATTATTGGGCAATGTATGTGTTTTGAATTGATGGAATGGAGAGGATGCTTTAATTGTGTTATGAACAATTATATGTTAAATTAAGGTTTGCTAAGCTAGCTATTAAGGTGAAGTGCAAATGTTAGTATTTGACTGCTAGTGTATATATGTGTAATAGCCGAAATGAAGATGCTTGATGTCATGAATAAATGTTGTTTATAGGTTTGGGAATTGAGTAAAAATCTGATGTTTAATCACTTAAGGATTCGGCATTGTTTAAGATAATTTACTTAAAATGTGATTTTGAATGTTATGAGTATTGGGATGTAAGTATATGTGTGTGCTTGGTCATAGGAGTTTGCTATGAAATTTTGTTTGGTTGAGTGATAAATGGCCGAATGAACTATAGGCTAGGGTGGATAAATTTTTGTACATAAGTAGTGTGTGTGACTATTGGTTAATGAATATTCGGCATAATGGGGTTTATGAGTAAATGGCATAATATATATATGTGTGTGAATATGTGATAGTGCATAAAACAAGAAATCGATTAAATTGGGATGGTCACACATAGGTATATTCGACTTGTAGTTTTATAAATGTGATATGAGTATTTTGTTTGTAAATGAGTAGTAAATATGTTAAGAATGGTTCTAAAATGTATATGGATGCCGTGTGATTGTGTTTGATTGGGAAGTAAATTGTTTGATTTAGCTCAAGAGCTTAGAGGATCAAAGTTGGATAAGGGAAAGGAAAAAGTGATCGAATAGCCGTTGAAATCATTTGACAACATCCGAGGTAACTTTTCGAGTAATGAAACTTAGTTTATGATTTGATTAAGTCATGACATATAAGCATAACAAATAAACGGTGATATAATGATTCTACTTGAATTGTATATTGAGGTGATTAGTTTATACCTATGACGGGTAGCCGAATGTGTATAGAGATCATGTTATAAAGCAAATCAAAATCATGCTCTTTGTATGTGGCTATTGAGCCGAAAATGGTAATGGTTGATAAGCGTCTTGTGTTTGAATTCTAGTTATGATAATGAAATATGGATGTGTCATGATTTATTGGTATATGTGCTTGATTTTTTGGATGATATCCGGGCTAAGTCCCGAGGGCATTTGTGCAAGTTACTATATCCGGGCTAAGTCCCGAAGGCATTTGTGTGAGTAGTTGCTATACCCGGGCTAAGTCCCGAAGGCATTTGTGCTAGTGACTATATCCGGGCTAAGTCCCGAAGGCATTCATGCTAGTGACTATATCCGGGCTAAGACCCGAAGGCATTTGTGCGAGTTGCTATATCCGGCTAAATCCCGAAGATACTTGGGTTTGGAAGCGAGCGATCTTGCTGTAATAATTTCAATTAATACGCTCATAAAATACAAACGATAAGGTATGTTTCGTATATGCATCGGAAAGGTTGATTCCTTTCAAATAGTACTCGCTCAATTGATTAATGAGCTTCCAGCCTCTAGTTAGGTTTGATACCCTGTGTATGAATATATTGGTTGAAGCGTGAAGAAATTATGATTTTGAGAATGTGCATATATGAAATTATTCATTTAGTCATATGAACGCTATACTTTAGTCGTAAATAATTTCGTTACTCAAAACTGACTAAGCATTAAATGCTTATTCCGTTTATTTAATTCTCTGTTTTATAGATTTTTGTTCGTCAGCTATCGGACTCGGGATTGTCGAAGTCGAAGTCGTCCACACTATCTAAGCCCTTTTGGTACTCTTTTAGTTAAACGTTGATAATGGCATGTATAGGACTAACCTTTGTTGTTAATCAAGTACCTTTGGTAATGTGTATATATATTCGGATAGCCATGCGAAAATGGCTTAAATATTTTGAGCATAGTATTAAAATCATTTTGTATATATATGGTTTTTGAGAGGTGTGGAAATGCTCGGCAATGATTAGCCATTGGAATAGTTAATCACGATCATATTTGGTGCTATGTATGTCAAATGGCTAGTTGAATCATGGAAACTATGAAATAGGTGAAATTTACCTTAAAATAGATGCTGACAGCAGCAGTGATGTGAGTTTGAAAATTCACTACAAATAGTATGAATGTAATTAAATAATGAATAAATTATGAAATCGAACCTTGATGAGTCTATTTTCACATGGAAGAATCGAAACAACCATATGAGCCGTACTTTATGAGATGTTTAAGTTTTTGTGAAATAGGGCCAGAGCAATTACTGGATCCCTGTTCTGACTTTGGAAATTTACCATAAATTAACCAGAGATAATTAGAAGTCATTCTTTATATGCACGTATTCCTTTTTGAGCCTAGTTTCATTAGAAATAAATGGTATATGTATTGAAGTCTTGTACAGGGAGATATCTAAGTCGTAATGCATGAAGGTCAGAGTAGTCGAACCCTGAAACAGGGGAGACTTTAACTAATAAACTGTACTCATTTGCCAGACCAAAAATTCTAGAAAAAAATCTGTAGATGGATATATGAGTTTAGTTTCAGGGAAAATTTACGGAATCAGTTTTTGAGTTTTTGAACTCGAGATATGATTTTTAATGTGACAATGACGCAGTTAGCTAGCTTGTCTGGAAATTTTAAAATGAACTGTGTAAATAAATGAATTAAGTTCGTTAACACCTCGTGTTCGACTCCGGAAACGGTCTCGGGTGCGGGGCGTTACATACATTGAACACATCGTGAATCTTTTCTAGTTTGGGTGGCAATGCCAAATGGTAGGCTAACAGTTCAACTCTTTCGGTGATCTCATACGGTCCAATAAATCGCGGACTCAGTTTGCCTTTTCGACCAAATCTCAACACCCTTTTCCATGGAGATACTTTCAAGAATACTCGATCTCCAACTTGGAACTCAATTTCCTTTCTTTTCAGATCAGCATATGACTTTTGCCTATCCGATGCTACTTTTAGACAATTTTGTATCACTTTAACTTTCTCTTTAGTTTTTTTAATCAGATCAACTCCATGAATCTGACTTTCCTTAAGTTCTATCTAGTACAATGGAGTTCAGCACTTCCTACCATACAAGGCCTCATAAGGTGCCATCTTGAAACTTGTTTGAAAACTATTGTTGCAGGAATATTCTACCAACGGCAGGTATTTTTCCCAGCTACCCTGAAATTCGAGGATGCAACATTGCAACATATACTCGAGAATCTGAATCTTACGTTCAGACTGACCATCGGTCTGAGGGTGAAAAGCTGTACTAAAGCTCAACTTTGTACCCAAGGGTTCTTGTAATTTATTCCAGAATCTTGAAGGGAACCTCGAGTCTCTGTCTGAAATGATCAATCGTGGTACTCCATGCAACCTTACAATCTCAGAAATGTATAAGTCGGCCAACTTATCAAGAGAGTAATCTGTCCTTACCAGAATAAAATGAGCTGACTTCGTTAACTTATCCACTACAACCCATATGGCATCTTTCTTTTTTGGAGCCAAAGGCAATCCTGTCACCAAATCCATGGTTACTCTGTCCCATTTCCATTCAGGGACCATTACAGGCTATAACTACCCTGAAGGTACTTGATGTTCAGCTTTAACTTGCTGACATACCAAGAATTTTGATACAAATTCAGAAATATCTCTTTTCATGTCGTTCCATAGTACATTTTCTTCAAATTGTTGTACATCTTGGTACTTCTTGGGTGAATTGACCAATGTCTTTCATGTGCTTCTTGCAAAATCTTCCGAATAAGCTCATTGTCCTTGGGTACACAAACCCTATCTCTGAACATCAAACATCCATCAGAACCAATCTAAAAATCTGATTCAATACCTGACTCACATAAATATAGTCATAGTTCTCATAAATATAAATATTATACCTAACTAATAATCAATTATCTTCCATGTCTCATAACAACCTTTATTCAAAAATACCTATTAACTTATTTGAATTTTTTTTGACTAACAATTATAAAACATAAATAGTTAACCAAAGGTAGCATAACAATTATAGTTCATTCGACATATATATTTACGAAACATCAAAACATATTTAAATAAATTTTATAATAAGTTGCATTCATGGATTATTACTCACCCAACATGTATCAATTAATACTTCCACAAACCCATAATAAATCCAATTGAAATCATGTTACAAACTTTATTAAACAATCACTTACGTAAATTAAATACATTTTGCTAGGATCGATCATGCTATTAATGCATATGCGCATAATATACAAATTTCCCAAATGTAAAGGTTACGTATAACATCCAAGATATGTGTACCAAATAAATCGACCTAATTAAACAAAAAAAATACTTACAATATCAACTGATCTAATCAAGGTAATATACCTTTAACTATCATTTAACTATATCACATTTCATATTTCCAACTAAGCATTATTCTAACCGATTTTTTTAGTCAAACACATCACTCACATATAATGAACACAATCTCTAAGTTCAGCAAATTACACAACCAAATACAAATTATAACTAACATCACTGTCACACTAATTTCCAAGCATATAACACCTAGCACAATTATCATACATTTTATAACAAATTTCATGACAGCCAAAATAAATTAAACCATGACCAAACATAACCAATTCCAAGCTTAGAAATTAAGCCATTTTCGCATGGCTTTAAACATACATAACCAAAATTCAACATTTCATACACTTTCTAGCCTATACATGCCATAATTCTAGTTTAGCTTATAAGGTACCAAAACAGTAGTTAGTGTGATGAACTTTACTGACAGTCCCCGAGCTCGTAGCTTTATCCAAAATCTATAAAGTAGAAATACACATATACACAAGTGAGCTTTTTATATCTTAGTAAGTCATAAGCAAATAATCAACCCAAGGATATTATCAACTTAATTTAACTAAACCGAATTATATTATCATAACACATTTAAATCCAAACGCATATAAATTCATATTATATATATACATATATATTTATTCATTACAAATATCACTTAACTGAATGTCTATATAGTCAAACTAACATATTAGCATTTAATTTTCCAAAACCAAATAATCATTACAAATCTAATTCACATACACTCAATTACATAAGCTCACATGTTACCACATAATTTCATATACATGTATTGATTATGTGACCGAATACATAAATTCCCATACATATAATTAATACTCATTCCAATAATTTTAACAAGGTTGGATACACGTACCTAGTTCACAAAGAATCTTATTTGCAGTACACACAATTTGTAATGAGTATCAATTTGCACACTTACCTTATTTTAAATAAACCTCAAGCTAATTCATACCTGGTCATTTAGCTCATTTTCATACTCAAATACAACTTATCTTTGCCTGATGAACCATTCAGAATTGGATAAGACACCCGGATAATCACATAAATCATACAATGCCAACGTCCCAGACGTGGTCTTACATGTAACCACATATCGATGCCATTATCCCAGACAGGGTCTTACTCGTAAACACATATCAGTATCACATACTGATGCCATGGTCTTACTCGTACACATATATCGGGATCCTATGTCATGACATATGTATCCTAGCTATTCCTAAGGTTCATTCGGGGCTTTCAGACATCGTAACTCGGTTGAAACGAATGCTTGAACATGGTTACCAAGCTTATACACATTTGGCAATAGCATATATAAATTCATAATTTGCATACCAGCATATATACTTAGCATTTAACTACAATTAGATATATCCATTTGATTGTAAACTTACCTCGAACGTCATAAAACAGGATGAGGCTGTTAGTCGACAACTTTCATTTTTCCCCGGTCCAAATCTGATTTCTTTGGTTCTTGATCTAAACATATTCAAATTAAGCTCATTCAAACATATTTTCATGCAATTTAGTCGAAAAACACATAAATGGGAAAATTACCATTTTACCCCTAACATTTACAATTTTTACGATTTAGTCCTCATTGCACAAAACACAAAATATGCAAAATTTCAAGGTACCCATGTTTAGCCGAATATTCCTAGTGTTCATACAAGACCATATATTTTGTTTATTTCACATTTTTGTCCCTCAAATTATTATTTTCGAAATTAAGTTCTAATTACTCAAAATCATCAAAAACTCCAATACAAAATATGTTAATCTAAAACATATCTTTCATTTTTCATCATCAAACAAAAAAATCATAAACTATCAACAATGGCACAACTCAAAATATTCATCAAAATAAAAAATTAAAGCATGGGTCTTGAAGATGACTAAGCATCTATCTCAAAAATGTAGAAATTATCAAAAACCGAGCTAAACTAGTACCTTAATCAAGCTTGAATACCACCGAACCCTAACTTGTTTTTCTTTTTCTTTCTTCTTTAAGTTTTGGCCAAGAGAAAAGGTAATATGAAAACCTTATTTTAATTTGATATAACATATAATAACATATAATAATATTTTATTTAATTATTTATTTAACTTTAAGAATATTATAACAAAGCCATATGACATATGTCTACCCATTGCAACTTTAAGGCTTCCATTTAAAAAGCCAAGTACAATTTAGCCCTTTTTAGAAAAACCACTGAATTTTCATTTTATGCGATTAAGTCCTTTTATTTAATCGAACACCTAAACGATAAAATTAAATCACGAAATTTTCACAGATATAAATTCACACAAAATAAACATAGAAAATAATTTTTTAATTATTTTTCTGACTCAGATTTGTGGTCCCGAAACCACCGTTCCGATTAGGGTCTAAATCGGGGTGTTACAACTCTCAACCTTAGGGATTTTCGTCCCTGAAAATCTTACCGGTGAATAGGTTCGGATAACATTCCTTCATTGTATTCTCTAGCTCCAATGTTGCTTCCTCAACTCCATGCTTATGCCATAATACTTTAACTAATAGAATCTTCTTATTTCGTAACTCTTTAATCTCACGAGTCAAAATATGAATCGGTTCTTCTTTGTAGGTCATATCTGGCTGAATTTCAATCTCAAACGGACTAATCACAAGGGAAGGGTCAGATCGATATCTCCGAAGCATCGAAACATAGAATACATTGTGGATCTTTTCTAACTCAGGTGGCAACGATAATCTGTAAGCAACTGGCCCAATACGCTCTATTACTTTGTATAGTCCAATAAACCTCAGGCTCAGTTTGCCTTCGTGACCAAACCTGAGTATTTTCTTCCACGGTGAGACTTTCAAAAAGACTTTATCTCCAATCTGAAACTCTATATCTTTAAGTTTCAAGTCCGCATAAGACTTCTAACGATCTGATGCTACTTTCAAGCGTTCACGAATCACTTTCACCTTCTGTTCAGTTTCTCTGATCAAGTCAACCCCGTGTATCTTACTTTCATTGAGCTCAGTCCAGTACAACAGCGTACGGTATTTACGACCATACAAAGCTTTATAAGGTGCCATTTTGATACTCGATTGATAGCTGTTTTTATACGCAAATTCAATAAGAGGTAGATGCCGTTCCCACGAACCTTCGAACTCGAGAATGCAACATCTCAACATATCCTCAAGTATCTGAATGATTCGCTCACACTGGCCATTTGCTTGCGGATGGAAAGCCGTACTGAAATGTAATTTCATACCTAATGCATCTTGCAGTTTCTTCCAAAATCGTGATGTAAACTTCGGATCTCGATCCGAAACAATGGATATAGGCACACCATGTAATCTCAGAATCTACAAAACGTACAATTCAGCTAGCTCATCAAGTGAGTAGTCCGTACGTATCGGAACAAAATGAGCCGATTTAGTCAATCTATCAACAACAACCCAGATTGCATCTTTCTTGCTCGGTGTCAGTGGTAGACAAGATACAAAATCCATCGTAACTCTGTCCCGCTTACATTTACGTATCATAATTGGCTAAAGTAACCCTGAAGGTACCTAATGCTCGGCTTTTGCTTGTTGACAGACTAAACATCTTACAACAAAGTTAGAGATGTCTTGCTTCATACCATGCCACCAGTAAAGCTATTTCAAATCATTATACATCTTTGTACTACCTGGATGAATAGATTCAAAATCATCTGAATCAACTCTGAATTCCTCAGAATACATATTCAGTTTCTGAATTTCAAACAGTCTCCAGCATCAACTCTGAATTCTAAATCAGCATTCGTCTCACACTGAACTCGTTTTGCAATCAATTCATTATCAACCTTCTAGGCATCACATATTTGTTAAACAAATAACGGTCTTGCCTTCAATTCAGCTACTATCGAACCATCATCAGACATGGCCATATGTGTATTCATTGGTCGCAAAGAAAATAGTGATTTTCGGCTTAAAGCATCAGCAACAACATTAGCCTTTCCTGGGTGGTAATCAATCACAAGCTCATAGTCTTTTAGTAATTCTAACCATCGACGTTGTCTCAAATTCAGATATTTCTGAGTCATCAAATATTTCAGGCTTTTCTGATCAAAATAGACGTGACATTTCTCACCGAATAGATAGTGACGCCAAATTTTTAGGGTGAAAACAATGGCTACTAATTCTAGGTCGTATGTAAGATAGTTCTTTTTATGCGGCTTCAACTGTCTCGAGGCATAAGCTATCACTCTGCCTTCCTACATCAGAACACAGCCCAAACCATTTAATGATGCATCACTATAAATAACAAATTCTTTACTCGATTCTGACAGAACTAGCACTGGAGCTTTAATCAAAAGGGCTTCCAACTGATCAAAGCTTTTCTGGCACTTCTCTAACCACTCAAACTTAACATCTTTCTGCAACAGCTTTGTCATTGGGCCTGCAATCATAGAAAAACCTTTCACGAATCGTCTATAATAACCAGTAAGTCCCAGAAAGCTTCAGACCTCAGAAACACTCTTCGAAGGTTTCCAATCCAATATAGCTGAAATTTTGCTCGTATCAACCCGAATACCTGATGCTGATACTACATGACCCAGAAAACTAACTTCACTAAACCAAAACTCACATTTACTGAATTTTGCATACAACTTCTTATCTTGCAATGTTTGCAATACAAGTCTCAAATGTTCAACATGTTCAGCTTCACTACAAAAGTAGATCAGAATGTCATATATAAACACAACCACAAATCGGTCCAGATACGGTCTGCAGATCTGATTCATCAAATCCATGAAAACAACAGCTACGTTAGTGAGCCTGAAAGGCATAACCAAAAACTCATAGTGTCCATACCTGTGACAGCCCTAATGTGACCCTAGTCGGAAAGTGGTTTCGGGACCACAAGACCGAGTCGTAAAAATAATTAATTGCTATATTCTGTGCTTATTATGTGTGAACATGAGTATGTGGAAGTTTCATTCCCTAATTTTACCAATTGCATGAGAAAATTGTTAATAGGGATCGATTTGAGACATGGAGAAAATATGATAGTCCAATTTAAAATGGTCTATTAGTGCATGTACCAAAAAGAGTGGACTTGCATGTCAAATAGACCATTTTTGAATGTGAATGGCCGGCCAACACACGCATGCATTATGGTGTTCCCTTGTCTTCATTTTTTATATTTGGTGGGAATTATGTATAATAAATTTATATTAGTAAGTGGTGATAAAAACAAAGTTCCATCATCTTTTCTATCATCTTACCGAAACCATAAGGAAAAGAAAAGAAAAAAATGGAAGCTAGGACATTCGGCCAAGTGAGTTTATAGATTAAGGTATGATATCATGTGGTTCTTTTGGCATTTTTTTTTGTGAAGTTGAGTTGTTTTGATGCTCATAACATGACCCATGTGTTGATTTTTGAGTTGTGTTGCAAGAAACCTTTGGTTATGTTCTTATATGCCAAATTGATGATGTTTTGTAGTATGTGATTTGAAATGGTTATAGATGAATATGAACTAAGAAACATGTATTATTGAGTAAGTAGAAGATAGAAAGGGGTTTAAATGGGAGGTTCATTTGATTTATTTTTGTCCTTGTATGAAAAGTGGTTCTTTGTTAAGGCCGAATGAGTCATGCTAGATTAGTTGAAAAGAATGTTCATGTTATGAGGTAATTTGAAAAATTGACCGAAACATGAAAGGAATAATGAAAGTTGTATTAAGTTTAATGTGCATACTTTAGTCTAAGTGTTGAGGAGTATTCGGCTAAGATAGTTGAAATGTGGGTGTTGCCGATTTTTAAATTTAGATTATGGGAGTGGCTATAATGGGCATTAAGATGTTGAACTTAAGAAATTAGAAGTAAATGAACTTGATAGTATTTAAGAGATAGAGGTGATAGATTAATGTTGCACATTCGGCTATGGTTAGGCATGTTGATGATCTTATCTTGATTTAGATAATTAGGCATAAAAGGGTGGTAAAGGGGATGGAATTGTTGAATGATTAGTTGGGTAACAAAAGAAGCATTCGGCCATCTCTTGAGAGCTTGTGTGATGTTGGGTTTAAAATTAGCAAAGGTAACTTACCTAATGCATGTGCATGTGTGATTAGATTTTTGATGATATGGTAGTTGCATGAGGTTGTTAGCCGAATATACTAACATACATATACATGTGAAATTGGATTGTAAATATTTAGCAAGGTGGTTAAACTAGTTAAATTATTGATTTAGCTCAAGGAGTTAAAGGAGGTGAATCGAGCAAAGGCAAAGAAAAGGTTATCGAGTAGCCGAGTTGGAACCGTCTTACCCAACACGAGGTAAGTCATTAAGCATGTAGTTGGTATTATTTCAAATGGTCATAACGTTTATGTATTGATGCTGAATGGAATGAATAAATATACATATATATATATGCATGTACGTATGTGATGATGAAATTGTTGAATGAAAGAAAAGAGGTAAGATGTACTGAGTTGTTGATCTCGGCACTAAACGTGCGGGATAACCATTTATGACCATGAGATTGGCGCTAAGTGCGCGGGATTAAATTGTATAGCACTAAGTGTGCGATTTGACTATGTTGCACTAAGTGTGCGAAATGAATATGATGCACTAAGTGTGCGAATTGACCATGCGGCACTAAGTGTGCGAGTTTGACTATGTAGCACTAAGTGTGCGATTTGATTACGTAGCACTAAGTGTGCGAGTTGATTATATAGCACTGAGTGTGCGGGCTCAATATACATTCGTGAATCATTATGGACACTATGTGTGCGACACTATTGAGTCGATCGCGGACAGCGGATCGGGTAAGTGTCTTGAGTACATGGCTAATAGGTGCTATGCTTATACTTGGTGTTGAGCTCGGTAAGTTGAACCTATGTGACAACTATACTTGAAGTCACGTACATAAAATTTATCGTAGGATGGGTGAAAGGCCGTTTAGTCGTTTGATTGTAACGAAAATAAATTGATTTATGAAAATGCTTCAATGTCCTATTGATGAGTATATGGATTGTGAATGCATGAATTGATATGAAATTGAATCGATAGGTTGGAGGAACTATGGTATGGTTCGGTATGGATGGAGTAAATTGTCTCGTTCCATTTTGTTTCCTCTTGTGATAATGTTATTGATGGATGGTAGTGCATTGCTTATGACTTACTGAGTTATAAACTCACTCGGTGTTTCCTTGTCACCCATTATAGGTTGCTTGGACTCATCTATTTTTGCGGGGTCAGGCCGTCATCGAAGTCATCACACCGGATAGCAAGTTTTGGTACTTTCTTCTTAGTTGGCTTAGAAGAACATTTTGGCATGTATAAGCTATTACGTTGTGTTTGAACTTTGGCATGTAAACTTTAAGCCATGCGAAAATGGCACGAATGTTCGATTGAGTTGGATCAAGGGTAGGCATGAGATGGACCTAGTTACTTTCGTAACAGATGCTGGCAGCAGCAGTGTCATGAGATTGAAAAATCACTAAAAATAGTAGGAGTGGAATTAATTGATGAATAAATTAAGTAATCGAAGCTCGATGAGTCTACTTTCATGAGGAAGTAACGAAAAGATCATATGGGCAGTATATTAAGAGATAATCAGATTATAGTGGGACAGGGCCAGAACGGTTTCTGGATTCCCTGCTCCGACTTTGGAAATTCATTACAAACTAACCAGAGATAATTAGGGGTCGTACCATATATGTACAGATTCCTCTCTGAGTCTAGTTTTCATAGAAACAAACGGCATCAGTATTGAAGCCCCGTGTAGGGAGATATCCAAGTCGTAATGGGCAAAGGTCAGTGTAGTCGACCCCTGCAACTTGGGAGACTTTGACTAATAAACTGTACTAATTGGCCCGACCAAAAATTCTAGAAAAAATTACATAGATGGGCACATGAGTCTAGTTTCTGGGAAAAATTATGAAACTGATTTTCAAGTTATGAAACTTAAGATATGATTTTTAAAACGACTAGTACACAGATTGGGCAGTGTCTGGAAAATAAATTTTGTAAGGGGTTAAAGTCAGTTAACACCTCGTGTTCGACTCCGGTGTCGATTTCGGGTTCGGGGTGTTACAATACCTCATTCTGAAAGCAGTCTTTGGCACATTTGAATCTTTAACTCACAATTGATAGTAGCCTGATCTCAAATATATCTTCGAAAATATTGTGGCCCCTTTCAGTTGGTCAAACAGATCATCAATCCATGGAAACAGATACTTATTCTTTATAGTCACCTTATTAACCTGTCTGTAATCGATGCACATTTTCATAGTTCCATCCTTCTTTTTCACAAACAACACAGGTGCACCCCACGGAGAGAAACTTGCTCGCGTGAAACCTCTATCTGTCAATTCTTGTAACTGAGCTTTCAACTCTTTTAATTCTGTAGGTGCCATTCTGTACGGGGCTATGGATATCGGAGTCGTCCCAAGCATTAAATCAATACCAAACTCTACCTCCTGAATAGATGGCAAACCCTGTAATTCTTTTGGAAATACATCTGGATACTCACATACAACAGGTACTAATTCAATGTTTCTTTCAGTCGCTTTACTATCGAGCACGTAGGAAAAATAAGCTTCACACCCTTTTATCACATATTTCTGGGCTAGCATCGAAGAAATCACTTGTGGTAAACCATACAAATCACTACATTCAATCCGAATAACTTCATAATTCTGGCTTTGTAGGTCAATGGTCTTTCTTTTGCAGCTCACAACAGCATCATGTAAAGTCAACCGAACCATATCCAAAATTATGTCGAACTCATCAAATGACAATAACATTAACTCAACCAAAAAGCACAGATCCCGAACCATCAAAGGGAAATTCTTACACATTTTATTAACCATGACACACCTGCCTAATGGGTTTGACACTCTAATCACAGACTTAGTAGACTCAACAGGTAGAGTCTTGTTGAATACTAATGTCTCACATACATAAGAATGAGTAGAACCAGAATCAATCAATGCAATTACATTAGTATCATAAAGAGTGAATGCACCAATAATGACATCTAGGGATGAAGCCTCCTCTCGTGCACGTATAGTATAGGCTCTAGCAGGTGCACGAACCTCAGATCTGTTTGCTGTATTTTCATTTCCTCTCAGACTACCACTCGCATTAGTCCCATTTCTCGGTGATCTACCCTGAGCCGCAGTATTACCTGACCTCGTGTTTTACACTAGATTATCTTCAACTAACCCTGGGCAATCTCGAATGGAATGATCTATCGATCTACATTTAAAACAGGCCCGATCATGCAATATACAACTATCAGGATGTCATTTACCACAATGCTGACACTCATGTTGATTAGATCTAACATTACCCACACTGGCTACTGAGGTAGCTTCGAGCTAGTAGGTGGTCTATTCTGATCCCGTCTGGAGTAACTCGAAGTGGCTCTAGAATGATTGAAATCATCTCAAGACTTCTTTGATGTTGACTGGACTGGCTTACTGAATGATCTCTTACGCGAGTCCCTAGCTTCAAAATCATCTTTCTTTTCCTCTTTCTCGAGCTCTTTGGCTTTGTAGGCTCGCTCAACAAGTACCACTAACTCTTTTATCTCAAGTATGCCAACCAACAATTTAATGTCTTCATTTAGCCCATCTTCAAATCTTTTACACATTATGGCTTCAATGGAAACACACTATTAGGCATACCGGCTGAGTCTCATGATTTTTCGCTCCTACTCTGTCACTGTCATCCTACCCTATTTCAGTTCTAGAAATTCTTTACACTTCTAGTCGATAAATCTTTGACTGATATATTTTTTACGAAACTCAGTCTGAAAGAATTCTCAAGTCACCTATTCTCTCGGAACTACTGACACTAGGGTATTCCACTAGTGATATGCTGTGTCTTGAAGTAAAGATATGGCACATTTTAAACATCCATCAGGAGTATAGGACAGCTCATCAAACACACGGATGGTATTATCAAGCCAGAACTCAGCCCGCTCAGCATCATCATCATCAGTGGCTTAAAACTCTTTAGCTCCATGTTTTCTGATTTTATTGACAAGTGGTCTATTCAATCACAATGGATCACTTACTTGAGGTACAACAGGCATGGAAGATGGATTAATCGGGGGTGGAGGTTATTGTGCAGCCAGGCTAGTCCGAATATATTGAATGAACCAGTCATTCATCATTTGATAGAAGGCTTGTTTAACCTCACTTTCTTGATTACTCGAAGTCGGTCAAGAATCAGCCTGCGCTATCCCTTGTGCAGGAGCAGGTGCTACACTTTCCACATCATCAGCTACAGCTCTGTCGGGATCCATTTACTATATGAAAACATATTTCAAATGTCAAAAGTCATCACACTATCACGAAGTATAATTATGACATGTATAGCTAAACTCACACACCCTACGTTCGTCCTAGAACCGACTAACTGTAGCTCTGATACAATAAAATGTAACACCCCTAGCCCGTATCCATCACCGGATTAGGGTTATAAGGAATTACCTGTTGTAAGACAATTCAAAACCTTTTTTTTTTCAACTCAACTAATTTATGACAAATCTGTACAAATTTGTAATTCAAAGTCACAAGCAAAACTCACAAACATTATATATAAAAACATGTACTTTCAATGTAAATTCAAACGAAAAACCATGTATATATTTAATCATTGCTATTATATATAATCTTAGTTCTCATAAATATAAATATAATACCTAACTAATAATCAATTATCTTCCACGTCTCATAACAACCTTTATTCAAAGATACCTATTAACTTATTTGAATTTTTTTTGACTAACACTTATAAAACATAAATAGTTAAGTTAACCAAAGGTATCATAACAATTATAGTTCATTCGTCATATATATTTACGAAACATCAAAACATATTTAAATAAACTTTGTAATAAATTGCATTCATGGATTATTACTCACCCAACATGTATCAATTAATACATCCACAAACCCATAATAAATCCAATTGAAATCATGTTACAAACTTTATTAAACTATCACCTACGTAAATTAAATACATTTCACTAGGATCGATCATGCCATTAATGTATATGTGCATAATATACAAATTTCCCCAATGTAAAGGTCACGTTTAACATTGAATATATGTGTACCAAATAAATCGACCTAATTAAATAAAAAAATACTTACAATTTATATACCACTTATCAACCGAACTAATCAAGTTAATATACCTTTAACCATCATTTAACTATATCACATTTCATGTTTCCAACTAAGCATTGCTCTAATCGATTTGTTTAGTCAAACACATCACTCACATATAATGAACACAATCTCTAAGTTCAGCAAATTACACAACCGAATACAAATTATATCTAACATCACTGTCACACTAATTTCCAAGCATATAGCACCTAGCACAATTATCATACATTTTATAACATATTTCATGACAGCCAAAATAAATTAAACAATAACCAAACATAACCAAGTCCAAGCTCAGAAATTAAGCCATTTTCGCATGGATTTAAACATACATAACCAAAATTCAACATGTCATACACTTTCCAGCCTATACATGCCATAATTTGAGTTTAGCTTATAAGGTTCCAAAACAGTAGTTAGTGTGATGAACTTTGCTGACAGTCCCCGAGCTCGTAGCGTGATCCAAAATCTATAAAGCAGAAATACACATATACACAAGTAAGCTTTTTATAGCTTAGTAAGTCATAAGCAAATAATCAACCCACAGATATTATCAACTTAATTTAACTAAACCCAATTATATTATTATAACACATTTAAATCGAAACGCATATAAATTCATCTTATATATATACATATATATTCATTATAAATATCACCTAACCGAATGTCTATATAGTCAAACTAACATATCGGTATTTAATTTTCCAAAGCCAAATCATCATTACAAATCTAATTCACATACACTCATTTACATAAGCTCACGTGTTACTGGATAATCACATAAATTGTACAATGCCAATGTCCCAGACGTGGTCTTACATGTAACCACATATCTATGCCACTGTCCCAGATAAGGTCTTACTCATAAACACATATCGGTACCACATATCGATGCCATGGTCTTACTCGCACACATATATCAGGATCCTATGTCATGACATATGTATCCTAGCTATTCCTAAGGTTCATTCGGGGCTTTCAGACGTCGTAACTCGGCTGAAACGAATGCTTGAACATGGTTACCAAGCTTATACACATTTGGAAATAGCATATATAAATTCATATTTTGCATACCAGCATATATATATTTAGCATTTAACTACAATTAAATACATCCATTTGCTTATAAACTTACCTCAGACGTCATAAAATGGGATGGGGCTACTAGTCGGCAACTTTAGTTTTTCCCCGGTCCAAATCTGATTTCTTTGGTTTTTGATCTAAACATATTCAAATTAAGCACATTCCAACATATTTTCATTCAATTTAGTCCAAAAACACATAAATTGGCAAATTACCATTTTACCCCTGACATTTACAATTTTTACGATTTAATCCTATTGCACAAAACACAAAATATGCAAAATTTCAAGGTACCCATGTTTAGCCGAATATTCCTAGTGTTCATACAACACCATATATTTCATTTATTTCACATTTTAGTCCCTCAAATTATTATTTTTTCAATTAAGTTCTAATTACTCAAAATCATTAAAAACTCCAATACAAAATATGTTAATCTAAACCATACCTTTCATTTTTCATCATCAAACAACAAAAATCATAAACTATCAACAATGGCACAAGTCAAATTATTCACCAAAATAAAAAATCAAAGCATGGGTTTGAAGATGACTAAGCAACTATCTCAAAAACGTAGAAATTATCAAAACCCAAGCTAAACTCGTACCTTAATCAAGCTTAAATACTAGTGAACCCTAACTTGTTTTTCTTTTTCTTTCTTCTTTAAGTTTCGACCAAGAGAAAAGGTAATATGAAAACCTTATTTTAATTTTATATAAGTTATAACATATAATAATATTTAATAATATTTTATTTAGTTATTTATTTAACTTTAATAATATTATAACAAAGGCATATGACATATGTCTAGTACCGTCCACTTATTCTTTTAATGGGTGAATTACAACTTTAAGGCTTCTGTTTAAAAAGCCAAGTACAATTTAGCCATTTTTAGAAAAACCACTGAATTTCATTTTACGCGATTAAGTCCTTTTATTTAATCGGACACCTAAACGACAAAATTAAATCACGAAATTTTCACAGATATAAATTCACACAAAATAAACATAGAAAATAAATTTTTTAATTATTTTTCTGACTCAGATTCGTGGTTCTGAAACCACTGTTCAGATTAGGGTCTAAATCGAGCTGTTACATATCACCAAGAAATGCCAAACGAGCATCCATGGCTCTCAAAGCAAATAAGGATTTTCTGCTCAATGCATCGGTGACCACATTCGTCTTTCACGGGTGATAGTCAATGATCAGATCATAATCCTTAATTAATTCTAATCATCTCCACTGTCTCAGATTTAATTCTTTTTGAGTCATTAAATACTTCAAACTCTTGTGGTCTGTGAATATGCATCAAGTCTCACCATATAAATAATGCCTCCAAATTTTCAAAGCAAAAACATTGGCCGCAAGCTCTAGGTCGTGTTTCGGATAGTTCTTCTCGTGTGGCTTCAATTTTCGTGAAGCATAGGCTATCACTTTGCCATCTTGCATAAGTACACAACCTAATCCATTTAAGGATGCATCACTATAGGCCACAAATTCTTTTCCCGGTTCAGGTAGTACTAAAACAGGAACTTCGACTAGCAATGTTTTTAACTTCTCAAAACTTTACTGACACTTCTCCATCCATTTAAACTTAATTTCTTTCTGTAGCAACCTCGTCATCGGAGTCGCTATCATGGAGAATCCTTTTACAAAACTGCGATAGTAACTGGCTAAGCCTAAAAAGCTTCTAACCTTGGTTACATTTTTAGGCGGTTTCCATTCGACGATAGTAGAGATCTTACTTGGATCAACTCAGATGCCTTCACCCGAAACAATATGACCCAAAAATCCAACTTCCTGGAGCCAAAACTCACTCTTGCTGAACTTAGCATACAGTTGCCTTTCCTGCAAGGTATGCAACAAAATTCTCAGGTGCTTCGCATGCTCTGCCTCATCTTTGGAGTAAATCAAGAGTCGTCAATGAACACAACGACAAACTTATCCAAATATGGCCAAAAGATTCTATTCATTAGGTCCATAAATACGACTGGTGCATTTGTCAGCCCAAACGGCATGACAAGAAATTCGTAATGACCATACCTCGTCCTGAAAGCTGTCTTAGGTACATCCGATTCTTTAACTTGTAGTTGATAATAACCAGACCTCAAGTCTATCTTAGAGAACACGGTGGCTCCTCTTAACTGGTCAAACAAATCACCGATCCTTGGCAAAGGATACATATTCTTGATAATTACCTTGTTTAGTTACCGATAATCTATACATAGCCTCATCGAACCATCTTTCTTTTTTATAAATAGTACGGGGGCACCCCAAGCTGAAAAACTTGGTCTTGCAAATCCTTTATCCGTCAGCTCTTGCAACTGTGCTTTTCAGTTCGATTGGCACCATTATGTACGGAGGTAATCCAGGTAATTCTTCCGGACACACATCTGGATACTCACATACTATTGGCACAGACTCAATCCTCAACTCTGTTTCCTTAGTGTTCAATATAAATGCAAGGTAAGCTTCATACCCTTTCCTCATATATCTTTAAGCAACCATTGCCGTGATTACAACCGGTAGCGAACAGAATTATCTTGAATCGACCCGTAGAATCTCACCATTCGAGCATTTCAATTTAATATGCTTACTACCACAATTTACAATTACATCATGAAGGGCTAACCAATCCATACTAAGTATTACATCAAATTCATCAAATGGTAATAACATAAAGGTTAGCCAGAAAGCAATGACCCTGAATCGTCAAAGGCCAATTCTCACAGACTTTATCAATCAGGACTGATTTGCCTAAGGGGTTCGACACTCTAATGATGAATTCTGTAGGTTCAACGAGTATGTTCATAATAGACACTAATCTCATGAAAATATATTAATGCGACGACCCCGGGTCAATTAAAACAATAACACTTATATTAAAAAGAGAAAATGTACCCGTAATAACATCAGGAGCAGAGGCTTCCTCTCAAGCACGTATCGCATACGTTCTTGCCGGGGCTCGAATCTCTGGCTTTGTAGTTCTTTACTCGCAACTCGACTGCCACTAGAACTCCCTAGGTATATCGGAGGTCTACATTCTAGAATGGGAGTACTCGACTTCGGAGCTACTTCCACATCTTTTTTGACTCACTCAGGGTAGTCTCTGAGAAAGTGGTCAAGAGAACCATATCTGAAACATGCACCACTCTTCATTCGGCACCCTCCTAAGTGAAATTTGTTGCAACTCTTACACTTCAGCTTTCGATCATCTACACTCCCCACATTAGTCACCATCGGGGTCGAAAACTTCTAACTTCATCGTTTAGAGCCTCTCGCTCTACCTGAATATCTTACTGAAGAAGTGGAATGTTCATGTTGGCTTCTTGCTTTCTTCTTGAAAAACGAGAGTGTTTTACCGCTGGACCTCTTGCTCGTAACTCGAGCCTCTCTCTTTACTTGGTTTCTTTCATTATTAAGCTCATCAGCCTTCTTGGCCCGATCAGCCAATGCGGCAAACTCCCATATTTCAAGGATTCTGATTAACAACTTGATTTCCTCATTCAGACCTTCCTTAAAGTGTTTACACATTTCTCACTCAGTTTGGACCCATTCAGTTGCGTACTGACTTAACCTTACAAACTCTCTCTCGTATTCTACGATAGTCTTGTTCCCTTGTTTGAGTTCCAGGAACTCCTTTAGCTTGGAGTCTAAAAACTTTTGGCTAATGTATTTCTTCCTAAACTCTACTTGGAAGAAATCCCAAGTGATAGTTTCCTTTGGCACTACCGAGGATACAGTATTCCACCAATGGTATGCAGTATCCTTGAGGAGGGACACAACACACTTCAAGCACTCCTAGGGTGTGCACGACAATTCATCTAACACCCGTGTAGTATTTTCAAGCAAGAACTCAGCTCTTTCAGCATCATCCTCAATTTTGGCTCTAAATTCCTCAGCCTTATACTTTCTATGTTTATTTATGGGGGCCTTATCAATTCTTACCGGTGCCATACATCGTGGCACATCCTCATCAGGTTGGTTAGGGAGCGGGGGAGGCCTTGGTATGTTGGGGTGATTCCTCAGAAAGTCCCCAAACCATTCATCCATCATATCAAAGAAGGCAGCTCGGGACCCTTCCCGGCCTTCAGACATAAGCCTTCTACTACTACTAGATACAACTCGTTGTTCGAAAGCTGGAGCATGGATCTCGGGTCCCTCGGACTCATCTTACGCTTGATTGGAAGAAATTTGCTATATTCAAAACAATTTAAATAGTTAGAAGATGTCACACTACCAATATTCAAATAATGGTATGTATAGCAAACCTCAATATCCTCTACGGTAGTTTTAGAACCGACTAAACCGTAGCTCTGATACCACTAAATGTAACACCCCTCGCCCGTATCCAATGTCGGGACAGGGTTCGAGGTGCTATCGGACTTAACTCAAGCATACGTATATAAACCCGAGCCATAAATTTCTTTTAACTTGAAACTTCTCATTCACATACATTACGTCCCTTGAACAGGCTCACGAGGACCAAAACATACATTAGAAACTATTCAGGACTAAGCCGTGAACTTAAAAAAAAATTGGAAAATTCCTGTTTTAAGGCTCCACTGCCCGTGTGGGTATAGACCGTGTGGTCACACACGCCTATGCCCTTATTCCGTGTGCAACACTGACTTTAAAACATGGCCATGGCACATGTCTGTGTGGCCTGACTGTGTACAACGCTATCTTTAAAACACGGCCATGGCACACCCCCGTGTGGCCTGCCCATGTACAACACTGACTTAAAATTTTAAGTGCAAGGGATGCACGACCATAACACACACCCATGGAAGTGAGACGTGTGTCACACACGACCTAGACACACGACCGTGTGTCCAACCATGTGGACCCTAATAGGCTATTTTCCAAGCTTTTGGTCACCCTTTTCACCACTTATACTTAATGGTTACCAAATACAAAGCAAAACTTGATTATACTCTTATAAATGATCTTGGAAAAACTTATTGCATGGAAACCTCATATCATTGGTTTCATACATTCTAGATTGTTTTCCCATCTTGTATTTATGGTTTTCCAAGTTATTATAACACATTCAAAATTAGCTCGTTCTTGTGACTCATTGCCAATTATAAACAAACCATCACATATGAATATAAACATGCATAGAATTGTAGGTCATAGCCTTCTTCAAAATAAGCCAATTCCCATGGCCCTATACAAAAAGATAAGTATATATTTACATTCCTTCATTTGGCAAATCAAATGACACATATAACAAAATACTCAAAGGTCCTATACATGCCATTGAACAAAATAGAAATGTCTTTATACCACAGCTGGTCTATTTAATAGTGTGCTGGCTCTCCAATCGTCTTCCAATCCTTATGAGTCCTTGAGCTCTGAAAAGCAGGGAAAACTGAGGAGTAAGCATTACATGCTTAGTAAGCTCGAATAACCGGAAAGTAAACTTACCATGTAATTAGCATACATCCATAATAGATAAGGAAACTAACAAGTATGAAATGGTTCCCTATCACATGCACTCAACCAATGAGTTAGTCACATAACAAAGCACCATGTAATTTATCTTAGATGAGCTCACCGTTCAACATTTCATTTTGTACATGTATTTCATGTTAATCCCGTTGAGTGTCTAGGAAATCTTGATGGAATATCCATTAACCGTCAATTCATAAGGATGATCATTTTAGGTGTGCACTCCCGCAAACCTCACATCTTATGGTAGGATTACCAGTCCAGGCTAAATCCCCCATATCGTAAACTCATAAGGTGATGTCAGGATTACCAATCTAGGCTAAATCCCTTATTGTGATAAACACCTTTAATGAGCTTAGATCTGAATTACTAGTCCAGGCTAAATCCAGACCTTGATCGGATTACCCCTCTAGACTAAATCTATAATGCACATGTATTCTTCGGAAGGCTCAATCATCGAAAGGAACTCCCGTCCGGGCTAGATCCTTTTCGTAATTTAGATCAACGGATTACCCATCCGGGCTAAATCCTTTCTGCAACACATGTAGGATCTCATTACACATGTAAAACATGGTTTATCCATCGAATTCCCTTTTTAACCTCAATCGCGACAATTTTTCAGCACATCATTATTAGGAATGCATTTCATGAAATTTTATGCCATCAATAAATGCAATCATCATTAATTCACAAATCATATAATTAGGCATATTAGGAGTTTACTTTAAGTTATCCGAACTTACCTGTATTCGTTTTGGTGTTGTGTTTCGGTTATTCTGAAACCTTTCATTTTTCTCGATTGATCTTCAGAATTTGTTCCTCGGAGTCTATTACAACAAAATTAAATTATTTTCACTCCACATTATACTCATTTATTTCTTAAAATGCCCGTTGAACCGTTCGGAATCAATTAGGATACTCGAGTAGCTCAAAAGCTCATACAATGCCAACGTCCTAGACGTGGTCTTCCATGTAATCAAGTATCAAAGCAACTGTCCCAGATAGGGTCTTACACAAAATCATAATACGATGCCAATGTCCCAGCCATGGTCTTACATGCAATCTCAATATACTGTCAATGTCCTAGACATGGTATTACATATAAATCTTAGGTTGATGCCAATGTCCCAGACATGGTCTTAGACAAAAGCACATATCAGTTCCTATGTCATGACATATGTATCCTAACTATTCCGATGTCAAGCTCGTAACTAGTTCTCCAACTCTCAATTCAATTCGGTACATATAACACATATACGTTTGAATTTAACTGCATTTATTTACTTATGAACTTACCTCACACTAACACGAATGGACCGGAACGACTATTCAATAATTTTTTACTTTCCCCGATCTAAATCCAATTCCTTATTTCTTGATCTAAGTCAATACAAATTCAACTTATTTAATCAGATATTCATTCAAATTCATTCAAAAACACATAAATGGGCAATTTACACTTAAGCCCCTAACATTTTACTTTTTTCACAAATTAGTCCTTATTTCACAAAATACAAAATATGCATAATTTTATTGCACACATGCCTAGCCAAATCTTTCTTTAGCACATATAAGTCCACATAATTCATTTATTTCACACTTTAGTCCCTCAATTTACAAATTTCACAATTTAGCCCAATATACTCAAATTCATCAAAAATTCAAAGACAAAACATGTTAACCCAACATCCAGGTTCCATATTTCATTAATTAACATTTAAAAACTCACAAAATCAACAATGGCATAACTCAAAATCATTATCAAATTCTAAAACTGAGGCATGGGCTTGATAAAACACGAACCAACGATCTCTAAAACGTAAAAATTATTGAAAATTGATCAAAAACACATACCTAATTGATCTTCAAAGTGTTGAATGCTTAAAACCTAAAATGGTTTTCTTTCTTCTTCAATAGTCGATTGGACAAAATGTTTTTGCATGCCTACATTTTGTTTTCTTTATTTAATAACCTTTATTAATTGTTTTACTATTTTATCCAATGCATATATCATTAAAAAGCCATTATGTAATGTCCATCTAAGTCCATTCATAAATCCAAAGGTCTAATTGCATCTTAAGGACCTTACATTTAATAAGACACATCAATTCGACACTTAATCAAATAGAAGGCCACTTTTGCATTTTCTGCGATTAAGTCTTTTTTGTAAATTAAGCACACAAATAATAAAATTTTCACACGAAACTTTCATAGATATTAATTCACATATTATAAACATGAAAAATAATATTAAGATATTTTTCTAACTCAAATTCGTGGTCCCAAAACCACAGTTTCGACTAGGGTCTAAATCGGGTTGTTACATAACCCTAATTCGATGACGGATATAGGTTAGGAGTGTTACATTTGTTTGGTATTAGAGCTATGGTTAGTCGATTCTAGGACTAATGTAGCGCGTGTGAGTCTAGCTATACATGCCACATTATATATTGTGATAGTGTGATGACTTCTGACATTTGAAAATGTGTTTTTGTATAGTAAATGGATCCCGACAGAGCTATAGCTGATAATGTCGAGAGTATAGTGCCTACTCCCGCGTAAGGGACAACGTCAGTTGAATCTCAATCGACCTCGAGTAACCAAGAGGGAGAGGCTAAGCAAGCCTTTTACCAAATGATGAACGACTGGTTTACTCAGTATAACCGGACGAATCTGGCCGTACAACAAACTACACCTCCAATTAATCCTTCTCCGATACCTGCTATGCCTCAAGTGAATGATCCGTTGAGATTACATAAGCCTCCTATTGATAAAATCAGAAATCACGGGGCTGAAGAATTCAGAGCTATTGAGAATGATGATGCTGAGTGAGCTAAATTCTGGCTTGATATTACTATCCACGTGTTTGATGAGTTATCTTGTACCCCGAATAACTGCTTAAAATGTATCATATCTTTACTACGAGACACTACATATCACTGGTGGAATACACTAGTATTGGTGGTTTCGAAAGAACGGGTGATTTGGGATTTCTTTCAGTCTAATTTTTGTAAAAAATATATCAACTAGAGGTTTATTGATAAAAAATGCAAAGAATTTCTACAGTTGAAACAGGGTCAGATGACCGTGATAGAGTATAAGCGAAAATTCGTGAGACTTAGTCGGTATGCCCGAGAGTGTGTTTCGACCGAAGCCATAATATGTAAAAGATTTGAAGTCGGGTTGAACGAAGACATTAAACTGCTAGTTGGCATACTTGAAATAAAGGAGTTCGTAGTCCTAGTTGAGCAACCGTGTAAAGTAGAAGAGCTTAGGAAAGAGAAAAAAAAAAGGTAACTTTGAAGCTAGAGATTCACGTAAGAGATCATTGAGTAAGTCATCTTAGTCAGCATCAAAGAAGTTCAGAGATGATTTTAGCCGTTCTAAGGCTACTTTTGGTTCTACTAGACGGGATCGAGATAGACCACCTATGAGCTCGAGAGCTACCTCTATAGCTAGTGTTGGTAATGTTAAATAGAATTAACCCGAGTGTAAACATTGTGGTAAACAACATCCCGACAGTTGTAGATTGTATGATTGGGCCTGTTTTAAATCTGGATTGATGGATTATTTTGTTCGTGAATGCCTTGAGTTAGCTGAACAAAATCCAGTATAAAATACGAGATCGGGTAACATTGTAGCTCGAGGTAGACCACCCAGAAATACAGGTAATGTAAGTAGTAGTCAGAGAGGGACTAAAGATATAGCAGTTAGATCCAAGGCTCGTGCACCTGCTAGAGCCTATGCTATACGCGCACGCAAGGAGGCTTCATCCCCAGATGTTATTACTGGTCCATTCATTCTCTATGAGACTAGTGCACTTGCATTGATTGATCCTGATTCGACTCATTATTATGTGTGTGAGACCCTAGTATTTAGTAAGACTTTGCCTGTTGAGTCTACTGAGTTTATGATTAGAGTATCGAACCCTTTAGGCTGCTGTGTTCTGGTTGACAAAGTGTGTAAGAATTGTCCTTTGATAATTCGAGATTCATGTTTTTCGACTGATTCGATGTTGTTTCCATTCGATGAGTTTGATATAATTTTTGGTATGGATTGGTTGACTTTGCACGATACTATTGTAAACTACAAAAGAAAGACTATTGAATTACAGTGCCAGAATAATGAGATTATCCTGATTGAATTTAATGATCTGAATGGTTTACCAGTGGTGATATATTCGATGTTAGCTCAGAAGTATGTAAGAGGTTGTAAAGCTTACTTTACATATGTGCTTGATAGTAAAGTGGCCGAAAGAAAGATTGAAACAGTACCAGTTGTGTGCGAGTATCTAGATGTGTTTCCTGAAGAATTGCTAGGTTTGCCACCTATCCAAGAAGTAGAGTTTGCTATTGAGTTAGTGTCGAAGACGACTCTGATATCGATAGCTTTGTACAAAATTGCTCCTACTGAACTAAAAAGATTGAAAGCTCAGTTGCAAGAATTGACAGATAGAGGTTTCGCACGACTGAGTTTTTCTCCCTAGGGTGCCCATTTTTATTTGTGAAAAAGAAAGACGGAACTATGAGAATGTGTATCGACTATAGACAGCGCAATAAGGTAACTATAAAGAATAAATATCTGTTGCACGGATTGATGACCTATTTGATCAACTAAAAGGGGCTACAGTGTTTTTGAAGATAGATTTGAGATCAGATTACTTTCAGTTGCGAGTTTAAGACTCTGATGTGCCATAGACTACTTACTGAATGAGGTACGAACACTATGAGTTTCTGGTTATGCCTTTTGGACTTGCTAATGCACCTGCTATCTTCATGGATTTGATGAAATGGATCTTCAGATAGTGGTTGGATCGGTTTGTGGCTGTGTTCATAGATGATATTTTGATCTATTACCGTGATGAAACCGAGCATGCCGAACATCTGAGACTTGTGTTATAGACTTTGCGAGATAAATAGTTGTATGTGAAGTTCAGTAAATGTGAGTTTTGGTTACGCAAAGTCAGTTTTCTAGGACATGTTGTATCAACATCGGGTATTCGGGTTAATCTGAGTAAAATTTTAGCTATAATTGATTGGAAACCTCTAAGAAATGTTTCTGAAGTCTAAAGTTTTTTGGGACTGGCCGAGTTAATATAGAAGGTTTGTGAAAGGTTCTCTATGATTGCAACCCCAATGACGAAGCTACTTCAGAAAGATGTTAAGTTCGAGTGGTTAGAAAAGTGCCAAAAAAATTTTGATCAGTTGAAAACCCTTTTGACCGAAGCTCTAGTGCTAGTTCTGTAACACCTCGAACCCGAGACCGTCGCCGGAGTCGAACACGAGGTGTTAACAGACTTCAAACCACTTATTTGACATTTCCCAGACAAGCTGCCAATCTGCGTACTAGTCGCTTTAAAAATCATATCTTGAGTTCTGAAACTCGAAATCCAGTTCTGTAAATTTTTCCTGGAACTAGACTCATATACCTATATGGTAGAATTTTTGTAGAATTTTTGGTCGGGCCAATTAGTACATTTTATTAGTTAAATTCTCCCCTATTACAGGGTACGACTACACTGACCTTCATGCATTACGATTTGGATAACTCCCTGTACAGAGCTTCAATACTGATGCCGTTTGTTTCTATAGAAACTAGACTCAGAGAGGAATCTATAAATATAAGTAATGACTCCTAATTATCTCTGGTTAATTTATAATAAATTTCCAAAGTCGGAACAAAGAACCTAGAAACCGTTCTGGCCCTGTCTCACGAGAACCTGAATATCTCTTAACATACTGTCCATATGATCATTTCGTTACTTCTATATGAAAATAGACTCATTGAACTTCGATTACATAATTTATTCACTATTTAATTCCATTCCTACTAGTTTTTTTAATTTTTCAATCCCACGTCACTGCTGCTGCCAGCATCTGTTACTGAAGCAACTATGCCCATTTCGTGATTTCTCATTGATCTAACTAGTAATTCATCATACATATCACAAAATTATAATCATGACTAGCCATACCAAAGGCTAATCATTGTCAAATATCTCCCTACTACACTATTGCCATATCATGAATCTTAACACCAAAATTAATCAGCCATGACATATGGCATAAAAATCGAATTACCAAGACTTACGACCTAACGTTATAAAACCAAATCCAACCGAACATTTATGCCATTTTCGCATGGCTAAAAGTTTACATACCAAATTTCAACAAAACATATTAGCCTATACATGCCGAAATGTTCTCCTAGACAGACTAAAAAGAAGATACCAAAAGTTGCTAGCCGGTGTGATGACTCCGATGACGGCCCGATCACGCAAAAAGAGACGAGTCCAAGAAACCTAAAATAGGTGACAAGGAAACACCGAGTGAGTATATAACTCAGTAAGTCATAAGCAATGCACTACCATCCATTAATAACATTATCACAAGAGGAAGCAAAATGGAACGAGGCTAGTTACTCCATCCATACCGAACCATACCATAGTTCCTCAAACCTATCGGTTCAATCTCATACCAAGTCATGCATTCACATTCCATATACTAATCAATAGGACATTCGAGGCATTTTCATACATCATTTTATTTTCGTTACAATCATACAACTAAACGACCTTTCACCTATTCCACGATAAATCTTATGTACGTGACTTCAATTATAATTGTCACATAGGTTCAAACTTACCAAGCTCAACTTCAAATATAAACATAACGCCTATTAGTCACGAACTCAAGGTACTTACCCGATCCGCTGTCCGTGATCAACTCAATAATGTCGCACACTTAGTGTCCATAGTGATTCAAAAGTATATATTAAGTCCGCACACTCAGTGCTATATAATCAACTCGCACACTTAGTGCTATATAATCAAACTCGCACACTTAGTGCTACATAATCAAACTCGCACACTTAGTGCTACATAATCAAACTCGCACACTTAGTGCTGTACAATTTAAACCCGCACACTTAGCGCCAATCTCATGATCATAAATGTTTATACCCGCACTCTTAGTGCCGAGATCAACAACTCAATACATCTCACCTCTTTTCTTTTCATTCAACACTTTCATCACCACATACATACATGTATATATATATATTTATCATTCCATTCAGCATCATTACATAGACGTTATGACCATTTAAATTAATACAAACTATATGCTTAATGACTTACTTTATGTTGGGTAAAATAATTCCAAGTCGGCTACTCGATGACCTTCGATTTCCCCTTGTTGGACGCCTCTCCTTTAGGTTCTTGAGCTTAAATAAATAAATCAACTAGTTTAATTACCTTGCTAGTTATTTATATCCCATAACATTAATAGTTTCATATCAAAAGAAGCATACGGCAACATTTTATTTTTATTCACCTTATGCTTTTTACTAACTTTAAGCCATTCGGCTATTGATCACCTAAGATCCAATTACTAAAATTAACCCAATAAGTATTTCAATAAAACACACATAAATATTATATACACGGCAACCACCCTTGTTAATTACTCATATATATTTTAATAATTTTCATTTCATCTTACAACCATTCTTGTTCAAAACATTAGAACCTTAACTAATACTTATAAATTGTCTCAAGGCCGAATGCATTCTTACTTCCAAAGTAACATAGTCGATGATATATTTTATTTCAAGGTACATATTCATAATTCAAATTCAACCATATAAACCAATATCACCCACTTGATCAATTATAGAGAATTAAAGTTAATATCACAATATGTACTCTATATGGCCCATTATACATAATCAAATTTAACATCATCTATATATTTACTCATATGGCCGAATATACATACCCCCATATAATATCATTTTCATTCCATTTAACACTTAATTTCCACCACATAAACACTTGGCCGAATAATCCTAAACTAGCAAAACTCCACATTTGTTCATACCATCTTTTAAATTCACATATATCTAATTAGGTAGCTCATATTTTCCCCTTTCTAATATCTCAATCCAAAATATCAAAACACCATCCTTTTAGCATTTATCCAATAATACCGTATGCACAATTTGTCACCAAAACTAAAGAAAAATCAACATATGGGTTCCAATAAGAGCTTGACTACTACTAGATTCTCATAAAAATCAATAGAAATAACATGAACTCCTACCTTATTTAACCTCCAAGATAGCCGAATGCCCTAGACAAATTCCTTCCTCTTTCCCCTTTTGTTTCGGCTTTGCAAGAAGGTAAGGAAGATGAACACACTCTTTCTTCTTTTTTCTTTGTCTAGCTACGGCAAATGGAGGGGGGGAGATGGATGAGACAACTTTGTTTTCATCACCCCTCCCTTTTCATTACTTAATTACTAACCCTTTTATTTATTCTTTCTAACATAACACACTAAGCCAACATGTTCCCAACATGTTTCCACCCATAGCATGGCTGGCCACTAGCTCACATTTTGGGTAATTTGACATGCAAACCCATCATTTTCATAACATGCATTAATAGGCCACTTCACATTTGCCTAGCACATTTCTAAATTTTCTCACATAAGTCCTATTTAATAAAATTCACTTACAATTTACAAAATTCAAGCATGAAATTTTCACACATGCATATATACATATAATAAGCATCAAATATGATGGCTAATTATTAGTATGACTCGGTTTTGTGGTCCCGAAACCACTTCCCGACTAGGGTCAATTTTGGGCTGTCACAACTCTCCCCCACTCAAGAAATTTTCGTCCCCGAAAATCTTACCGGTAAATAGGTTTGGGTATCGTTCTTTCATCGAGCTCTCGGTTTCCCAAGTAGCTTCCTCGATCCCGCGTTTGAGCCATAACACCTTTACTAACGGAACCCTTTTGTTTCGCAACCCCTTCACTTCACGAGCTAGGATACGCATCGGCTCTTCTTCATAACTCATATCGGCTTGAATTTCAACCTCCGACGAACTAATTATGTGCGAAGGATCAGATCTATAGCGTCGAAGCATCGAAACATGAAAGACGTCGTGAATCTTTTCGAGTTCAGGGGGTAAAATCAATCGATACGCAACTGGACCGACTCGTTCGGATATTTCGTATGGCCCAATGAATCTCGGACTCAACTTGCCCTTTCGGCCAAATCTGAGTACCTTTTTCCAAGGCGAAACTTTAAGAAACACTTTATCTCCCACCTGATATTCAATGTCTTTTCGTTTCAAATCTGCATACGATTTCTGACGATCCGTGGCTGCCTTTAGACTTTCACGGATTACCCTTACTTTCTGTTCGGCATCTTTAATCAAATCGACTCCGAAAATTTTACTTTCATCGAGCTCGGTCCAAAACAATGGTGTACGGCATTTACGACCGTACAAAGCCTCGTAAGGTGCCATCTTAATACTTGATTGAAAACTATTGTTGTAAGCGAATTCAATCAAAGGTAAATACCGTTCCCATGAACCACTAAACTCGAGGATGCAACATCTCAACATATCCTCAAGTATCTGAATTATCCGCTCGGATTGACCATCGGTTTGTGGATGAAAAGTGGTGCTAAAATGCAGCTTGGTACCCAAAGCCTCTTGCAATTTCTTCCAAAATCGCGAGGTGAATCTCGGATCTCTATCCGACACGATAGAAATAGGTACTCCATGTAATCTCACAATCTGAGAAACATACAATTCGGCTAGTTTATCCAATGAAAAATCCGTACGCACGGGGATAAAGTGAGCCGACTTAGTCAGTCTATCAACAACAACCCAAATCGTATCTTTCTTACTTACTGACAATGGCAGTCCGGACACAAAGTCCATTGTGACTCGATCCCATTTCCACTCGGGTATCATGATCGGCTGAAGTAATCCTGAAGGCAATTGATGTTCCGCTTTCACTTGTTGACATATTAAACATCTCGAAACAAAGTCGGAGATGTCCCGTTTCATACCATGCCACCAAAACCGACATTTCAAATCGTTGTACATTTTCGTACTCCCCGGGTGAATTGACATTCGGCTACAATGAGCTTCGTTCAGAATCATCGAAATGAGTTCTGAATTTCTTGGAACACACAACCGACTTCTGAACCTCAAACAATCGTCATCATCAATTTGAAATTCGGATTCCATATTCGGAATACATTCAGCCCGTTTTGCAACCAATTCATCGTCGACTTTCTGAGCTTCACGAATTTGATGAATCAATAATGGTTTGGCCTTTAATTTAGCTACTAACACATTGTCGGGTAGAACAGACAAGTGCACATTCATTGCTCGTAAAGCAAACAGCGATTTCCGGCTTAAGGCGTCCGCAACCACATTAGCCTTTCCCGGGTGGTAATCAATGACAAGCTCGTAGTCTTTCACCAACTCAAGCCAACGTCTTTGTCGCAGATTTAAGTCTCTTTGAGTCATCAAATATTTTAGACTTTTGTGATCCGAAAATACATGGCACTTTTCGCCAAACAAATAATGTCTCCATATTTTCAAAGCAAATACGATGGCGGCTAGTTCGAGATCATGGGTTGGATAATTTCTCTCGTGTGGCTTCAATTGTCTCGACGCATAGGCCACAACTCGACCTTCTTGCATCAATACGCAACCCAACCCGAGTAGGGATGCGTCACTATAAATGACAAACTCTTTGCCTGATTCGGGTTGCACTAAAATTGGAGCTTCAGTCAAATGAGTTTTCAGTTGATCAAAGCTTTTCTGACATTTCTCCGTCCATTCGAACTTAGCATCCTTTTGAAGTAGCTTCGTCATTGGTGTGGCTATCATCGAGAAACCTTTTACAAATCGTCGGTAATAACCGGCGAGCCCCAGGAAGCTCCGAACTTCGGTAACATTTCTTGGAGGCTTCCAATTAAGTATGGCTGAAATTTTGCTCGGGTCAACTCGAATACCCGATGCGGATACCACATGACCCAAGAAACTAACCTCTCTTAAACAGAACTCACACTTACTGAACTTAGCATATAACTTCTTATCCTGCAAAATTTGCAACACTAATCTCAGGTGCTCAGCATGTTCGGTCTCATCTCCTGAATAGACTAAGATGTCATCAATGAACACAACTACGAACCGGTCCAAATACTGTCTGAAGATCCGATTCATCAAATCCATAAATACCGCAGGGGCATTAGTGAGCCCGAACGGCATCACTAAGAACTCGTAGTGACCGTACCTCGTTCTGAAAGTAGTTTTGGGTACGTCCGAATCTCGAATCCGCAACTGATAATAACCCGATCTCAAATCTATCTTTGAAAACACTGAGGCTCCCTTTAGTTGATCAAACAAATCATCAATACGCGGTAATGGATATTTATTCTTTATCGTCACTTTATTCAGTTGACGATAGTCAATGCACAACCTCATGGTTTGGTCCTTCTTTTTCACAAACAATACTGGTGCACCCCAAGGTGAGAAACTTGTTCGAGCGAAACCTCTATCCGTCAACTCTTGCAATTGAGCTTTCAATTCCTTTAACTCGGTTAGTGCCATACGATACGGAGCTATCGAAATTGGCGTAGTTCTAGGTACAAGCTCAATACCAAACTCTATCTCCCGAACAGGTGGCAAACCCGGTAACTCTTCAGGAAAAACATCCGGGTATTCACAAACCACCGACACAGATTCAGGTTTCTTTTCTAATTCTTTGTCATCAAGTACATACGCAAGGTATGCTTCGCACCCTTTTCTTACATATTTCTGGGCCAACATTGCTGATATTACAGCTGGCAACCCCCTTAAGTCCGTAGACTCAACTCGAATTATCTCGTTATTTGCGCACCTCAAATCAATAGTCTTGCTTTTGCAATTCACAACCGCATCATGCGCGGTCAACCAATCCAAACCAAGAATAACATCAAATTCGTCAAACGGCAAAAGCATCAAATCGGCCGGAAAACAGGATTCTCGGATTATTAGAGGGCATCTCTTACACACTTTATCAACAAGTACGTATTGACCCAAAGGGTTTGACACTCGAATTACGAACTCAGTAGACTCAACAGGTAGAGTCTTACTGGATGCTAAGGTTTCGCATACATATGAATGAGTAGAGCCAGGGTCAATCAATACAATCACATTAGTATCAAAGAGAGTGAAGGTACCAGTGATGACGTCAGGGGAGGATGCCTCCTCTCGTGCGCGAATGGCATATGCTCTAGCAGGAGTACGGTTCTCGGCTCGAACAGCCGTATCAGAGGCCCCTCTCTGACTACCACCCCTACCTCCTAAAATTCTCTGTGGTCTACCTCTAGTTGTCACTCCACTAGGTCTTGCACCTTGAATCTTATTCTTCTCATCAAGCTCCGTGCAATCTCTAATGAAGTGGTCCTTCAAACCGCATCCGTAACAGGCCCTGTTAGTAGACTTACCCCAACATTCGCCTAGGTGTCGTCTTCCGCATTGGGGACATTCAGGTTTCTCTTGACGATTATTGCCCACACTAGCTACCGAAGTAGCTCGGGAGTCCGTCGATGGTCGTGCTCTGATGGAAATTCCCGCAGTCGTCCTCGACTTATTAGTGTCCTCCCTGAACTTCTTTACAGCTGAGAACGGAGCTTTACCCGTGGATCTTTTACGATAGTCTCTAGCTTCAAATTTAGCCTTCTTATTCTCCTTTCCAAGTTATTCCGCCTTGCAGGCTCGTTCGACTAGTGTTACGAATTCTTTTATATCCAAAATACCCACTAGTTACTTTAAATCTTCATTCAATCCTTCTTCGAATCTTTTGCACATAGCAACCTCATCAGCTACACACTCCCGGGCATACCTACTGAGTCTTACGAATTCATGTTCGTATTCAGATACTGTCATACGGCCTTGCTTGAGTTCCAAGAATTCCTTGCACTTTTGATCAATGAACCGTTGACTAATATATTTCTTTCGGAATTCCGTTTGAAAGAAGTCCCAAGTAACTCGTTCGTTTGGGACTATGGAAATCAGGGTCCTCCACCAATAGTAGGCTGAGTCCCGCAACAAGGATATAGCACACTTTAGACATTCATCGGGTGTGCATGACAGTTCATCAAGCACCCGAATGGTGTTATCAAGCCAGAACTCGGCCCTTTCAGCATCATCAGTAACTATGGCCCTGAACTCCTCAGCCCCGCGCTTCCTAATCAAGTCTACAGGTGGCTTACTCAGCCTCACAGGATCAGTGACTGATGGCATTACGGGCTCTTGGGGTGGATTATTCAAATTCGGGAATTGTTGGACAGCCGGATTGGTTCGGGCATATTGCGCGACCCACTCATTCATCATGGTAAAGAAGGCTTGTTTAGCCCCCTCACCTTGATTATTCGCAGATGACTGAGGTTCAACAGGCGGCGTCCCTTGTGCAGGAGCAGCCGCTACACTTTCAACGTCATCCGCCAAGGTTCTCTCTACACCGGGATCCATTTACTAATCAAAACAAAAATTTTAACCGTCAGAAGTCATCACACATTTAAACATTAACATTAAGGCATGTATAGCTAGACTCATACGTGCTATGGTAGTCCTAGAACCGACTAAACCATAGCTCTGATACCAATAAAATTGTAACACCCCGAACCCGAGACCGTCGCCGGAGTCGAACACGAGGTGTCAACAGACTTCAAACCACTTATTTGACATTTCCCAGACAAGCTGCCAATCTGCGTACTAGTCGCTTTAAAAATCATATCTTGAGTTATGAAACTCGAAATCCAGTTCCGTAAATTTTCCCTGGAACTAGACTCATATACCTATATGGTAGAATTTTTGTAGAATTTTTGGTCGCGCCAATTAGTACAGTTTATTAGTTAAATTCTCCCCTATTACAGGGTGCGACTACACTGACCTTCATTCATTACGATTTGGATAACTCCCTGCACAGAGCTTCAATACTGATGCCGTTTGTTTCTATAGAAACTAGACTCCGAGAGGAATCTATACATATAAGGCATGACTCCTAATTATCTCTGGTTAATTTATAATGAATTTCCAAAGTCTGAACAGGGAACCCAGAAACCGTTCTGGCCCTGTCTCACGAGAACCTGAATATCTCTTAACATACTGTCCATATGATCATTTCGTTACTTCTATATGAAAATAGACTCATCGAGCTTCGATTACATAATTTATTCACTATTTAATTCCATTCCTACTAATTTTTGTAATTTTTCAATCCCACGTCACTGCTGCTGCCAGCATCTGTTACTGAAGCAACTATGCCCATTTCGTGATTTCTCATTGATCTAACTAGTAATTCATCATACATATCACAAAATTATAATCATGACTAGCCATACCAAAGGCTAATCATTGTCAAACATCTCCCTACTACACTATTTCCATATCATGAATCTTAACACCAAAATTAATCAGCCATGACATATGGCATAAAAATCGAATTACCAAGACTTACGACCTAACGTTATAAAACCAAATCCAACCGAACATTTATGCCATTTTCGCATGGCTAAAAGTTTACATACCAAATTTCAACAAAACATATTAGCCTATACATGCCGAAATGTTCTCCTAGACCGACTAAAAAGAAGATACCAAAAGTTGCTAGCCGGTGTGATGACTCCGATGACGGCCCGATCACGCAAAAAGAGACGAGTCCAAGAAACCTAAAATAGGTGACAAGGAAACACCGAGTGAGTATATAACTCAGTAAGTCATAAGCAATGCACTACCATCCATTAATACCATTATCACAAGAGGAAGCAAAATGGAACGAGGCTAGTTACTCCATCCATACCGAACCATACCATAGTTCCTCAAACCTATCGGTTCAATCTCATACCAAGTCATGCATTCACATTCCATATACTAATCAATAGGATATTCGAGGCATTTTCATACATCATTTTATTTTCGTTACAATCATACAACTAAACGACCTTTCACCTATTCCACGATAAATCTTATGTACGTGACTTCAATTATAATTGTCACATAGGTTCAAACTTACCAAGCTCAACTTCAAATATAAACATAACGCCTATTAGTCACGAACTCAAGGTACTTACCCGATCCGCTGTCCGTGATCAACTCAATAATGTCGCACACTTAGTGTCCATAGTGATTCAAAAGTATATATTAAGTCCGCACACTCAGTGCTATATAATCAACTCGCACACTTAGTGCTATATAATCAAACTCGCACACTTAGTGCTACATAATCAAACTCGCACACTTAGTGCTACATAATCAAACTCGCACACTTAGTGCTGTACAATTTAAACCCGCACACTTAGCGCCAATCTCTTGATCATAAATGTTTATACCCGCACTCTTAGTGCCGAGATCAACAACTCAATACATCTCACCTCTTTTCTTTTCATTCAACACTTTCATCACCACATACATACATGTATATATATATATTTATCATTCCATTCAGCATCATTACATAGACGTTATGACCATTTAAATTAATACAAACTATATGCTTAATGACTTACTTTATGTTGGGTAAAATAATTCCAAGTCGGCTACTCGATGACCTTCGATTTCCCCTTGTTGGACGCCTCTCCTTTAGGTTCTTGAGCTTAAATAAATAAATCAACTAGTTTAATTACCTTGCTAGTTATTTATATCCCATAACATTAATAGTTTCATATCAAAAGAAGCATACGGCAACATTTTATTTTTATTCACCTTATGCTTTTTACTAACTTTAAGCCATTCGGCTATTGATCACCTAAGATCCAATTACTAAAATTAACCCAATAAGTATTTCAATAAAACACACATAAATATTATATACACGGCAACCACCCTTGTTAATTACTCATATATATTTTAATAATTTTCATTTCATCTTACAACCATTCTTGTTCAAAACATTAGAACCTTAACTAATACTTATAAATTGTCTCAAGGCCGAATGCATTCTTACTTCCAAAGTAACATAGTCGATGATATATTTTATTTCAAGGTACATATTCATAATTCAAATTCAACCATATAAACCAATATCACCCACTTGATCAATTATAGAGAATTAAAGTTAATATCACAATGTGTACTCTATATGGCCCATTATACATAATCAAATTTAACATCATCTATATATTTACTCATATGGCCGAATATACATACCCCCATATAATATCATTTTCATTCCATTTAACACTTAATTTCCACCACATAAACACTTGGCCGAATAATCCTAAACTAGCAAAACTCCACATTTGTTCATACCATCTTTTAAATTCACATATATCTAATTAGGTAGCTCATATTTTCCCCTTTCTAATATTTCAATCCAAAATATCAAAACACCATCCTTTTAGCATTTATCCAATAATACCGTATGCACAATTTGTCACCAAAACTAAAGAAAAATCAACATATGGGTTACAATAAGAGCTTGACTACTACTAGATTCTCATAAAAGTCAATAGAAATAACATGAACTCCTACCTTATTTAACCTCCAAGATAGCCGAATGCCTTAGACAAATTCCTTCCTCTTTCCCCTTTTGTTTCGGCTTTGCAAGAAGGTAAGGAAGATGAACACACTCTTTCTTCGTTTTTCCTTGTCTAGCTACGGCAAATGGAAGGGGGGGGAGATGGATGAGACAACTTTGTTTTCATCACCCCTCCCTTTTCATTACTTAATTACTAACCCTTTTATTTATTCTTTCTAACATAACACACTAAGCCAACATGTTCCCAACATGTTTCCACCCATAGCATGGCCGGCCACTAGCTCACATTTTGGGTAATTTGACATGCAAACCCATCATTTTCATAACATGCATTAATAGGCCACTTCACATTTGCCTAGCACATTTCTAAATTTTCTCACATAAGTCCTATTTAATAAAATTCACTTACAATTTACAAAATTCAAGCATGAAATTTTCACACATGCATATATACATATAATAAGCATCAAATATGATGGCTAATTATTAGTATGACTCGGTTTTGTGGTCCCGAAACCACTTCCCGACTAGGGTCAACTTTGGGCTGTCACAAGTTCAGCCAGAATCGGGTAAAGAACTTCTTGTCTATAATGATGCATTTTTATATGGTTTGGCTGTGTTTTGATGCAGGAAGGCAAAGTCATAGCTTATGCCTCGAGACAGTTAAAGCCACATGAAAAGATTTATCCAACATGTAACACCCCAAACCCGGCCCAGACATTATGGCCAAGTCTGGTGTGTCACATTGAAGTGTTTTTCGAAAACCATTATTTCATTGAAAACCCTTCTTGATGTTTAGAAACTTTTACCGTTTCAACTTGTAAACCTTTGTAGTGGCAGAAACATGTTATTTTAAAAATAGTTAAGTATCAAAAAATCAAACCTTATTTGTTATGGCTTAAAGTGAATGGATACTAAGCACCAAGTAGAATTCAAGAAAAGAGGAGGTGAGTCAATTAGACTGCTTAAGTACCTAGCTCTTCTATGATCTAATCCTAGACATGCACACATCCATTGCCACACTTTAAGCTTATTACTTGTCCACGAACAATAAATTAAGTTTAAGTCTATTTAAAATATTTATTTCCTTTGAAAACATTTACGTTGCGGAAGCTTTGCTCGGTTATCGTTATATTTTGAAAATAAGTAACTTTTATAAAACGTGCCCTAGGGCTATCTAATTTTAAGGAATCAATTTAACTGATGTGAATCTCAAGTTGAAAACGATTTAAGTAATTTAAAAACCAAAAATAAAAATAATAGAGTGGCCTTATTACAACTTTAACAAAAATAGAAATAATCAAAAATAAATGCAAAATTTAAAAGGAAGCTAATTGAAACTTATTTAAAAACCAGAAATTTAATCTTTGTGGCCACTTTGAATCCCACCCAGGTCCAAGTCCACCAACTAGGGCTCACCTGCAAGGATAGAAGAGAAAGGGGCTGAGTTTGGAAAACTCAGTGTGTATGGAAAACCCAACCAAAGCCCAAGTCAGCTCAAGCCTATTGGGCCTAAGCCCTATTCAGATAACAGCAGGTATTGGGCCGAAGCCCTTTTCAAAATACAGTAAACTGGGCCTTAGCCCCTTCTCAAATAACGGTATGGCCCATAGGCCCATTCCAGAATAGAACAGAACAGACATATTCGTGTATGCAAGCCCAACCCAGTGTATAACCAACCACTACACTCCACCCGTACCAGCCCTACACTCCATGTGAGGAATAGCTCAACCCACCCAGCCCTATATCCATAGTTGCAGCATTGCTACTCAGAAATCAGTAAGTTGAGGCAAAGCCTCCAGTACATGGACAAGCCACTTTCAGTACTTCCTCCATCAGTAACCCAGTCCCATGCATCAGATGATAATAACATGGCATGCAGTAAATAGTAACAGTCAAACATGCATTCAGGTCAACCTTAACCCTAGGGGTATATTAGTAATTTTACTCCTAGGGGTAAATCTGTAAATTTTCCACCTATAAAGGTATTTCAGTAATTTTATCAGTTTTAAGGGTTCTCATGAATGTTAGGTCCTTACTAGCCCATTTGTCATCGCAATAATTTATTTATCTCAATTTCACAATTTTAGCCATTGGGCCCTAAAACCCCTAATGGGCCCTACAGTGTCCATTAGCAATTTAAGCCCATTTAATTCAAGTTTTATGACCAGTTTACCAGTTTAAGCAGTTTCGATTCTACAGTCTAACATAACATACTTATTGCCTATTTTTTTATATTATATATTTTTATTTTTTATTAACCCACATGAGCCCGTAAGCCCATTCGTCCCAGTTTAAGCCTATCAAGGCCCAATTACCGAAGTGCACGAAATTTCACACACGATTAACTTACCACTTTGCGATTTCAGATCTAATGATTTCTAAATGTCTTGCGAGCACTCGCACACTCACAAGCCCACGAAATGTCGAAATTTCGGCATTTCGGCTTTTGTCAAATTGAACTACGAGAGGGTGTTCGATACACACTTGCTTTGTATGACTGCTACTGAGATCCCTTACGATGTCCTACAATTGATTACCACAATTCTTAGATTGCAACCCACAACAACCAATCCCAATATTCAGCAACCCATATTCGAACCATGCCCCTAAAGCCTTTAGAATCTTACCTTTTTGCCGAAAACCGATGACTAGATCTAGGTCTAGTTGTTCCAAAGATCCAAGCCTTCAATCAAACCTCTAGAAGACACTAATCACCAAAAGAAATCTTTGGTTAAAGACCCTTAAAGCCCTATGCCCAAATCGACAGCCTCCCTAGATTTTAGGGACTTCGACTTTTCTAAATTGTAAAATAAGACTAGATCTGAGGTGATGAGCACTTACCACTTATTCCTCTTTAATTGCTATGCAGATATAATGCAGATCTATCCTCTAAACGATAGTAGAACTCGAATCCAGGAGATCTAAAGTTTCGGCTATAAGTCCTTAAATTTATGGTATTTTGGCTTTTTAAGTGATGAAGAATATGACGGTTTGAGGCTATAACTTTGAAGTAATGTTGCCGACAGATACTAAGGGTTTAGAGAAGATGAAATTTGATCAAAAAGAACAAAAATAACTGAAGGATTTTGGCTTGGAGAAATCAGCACAAGAAGTGAGTTTTCGGGATTTCAGCTTTTATGGTAATCGGCTATGGAGGTTTTGTGGAGGATGGGATTGACAGAGGATGTGAGTAAAAATCAAAAAGGAAGAAAGAAAATGGAGAAAAAAGAGAGTAAGAAAAATCGGCACTAAGGAGAACGAATTTGTGTTTTCGGCTTTTGTGAGAACTCAGAAAGGATGAATGACAGTGAAAGCTTTCAGGTGGCTAACCCTAATTCTCCAAGACAAAAAAAGAAAAGAACCTAACCCTAATATCAACTAAAACAATCGGCCCAACCTCCCTAAGGCCCTTTCCAAAATTCACTTAAGTGATCACATGCCCGGCACATGCCTAAAATTAAAAAGTAACAATATGCCTACCTTGCAACTTGAACCCTGGACCTTTAATTCCTTCCCAGATGCCATAAACCCTTCGTAACTTATTTAATTACTACACTAAACATACGAAATAATAATAATAAAAATAATAATAATGATAACATCTGAATTATTGGGGCCGTCTGCTACCCGAACCCAGACTCAAGGCCCAATACCTTTAAGCCCAAAAATCGGGGCGTTACACAACACATGATCTAGAATTGGCAGCTACTGTGTTTGCATTGAAGATATGGCATCACTATTTGTTCGATGAGAAATGCCATGTTTATTCTGATCACAAAAGCCTGAAATATCTGATGACTAAGAAAGATCTGAAGTTAAGACAGCGTTGATGGTTAGAGCTGTTAAAAGACTATGATCTTGTGATTGGCTACCATCCGGGAAAGGTTAATGTTGTTGCTAATGCTCTAAGCCAAAAATTACTTTTTTCTTTGCATGCAATGAATGCACATATGGCTATGTCTGATGATGGTTCGATAATAGCTGATAAAATCAATACCATTATTTATTTAACAAATTTGTGAGGCTCAGAAAGTTTATGATGATTTGTTAGCAAAACGAGCTCAATGTGATTCAAATGTTGATTCAGGGTTCAGAGTTGATGCTGAGGGTTATTTGAGGTTCAAAAATTGAATATGTATCCTGAGAAATTCAAAGTTGATTCAGATGATTTTGAACAAAGCTCAAAGCAGTCGATTATCTGCTCACTCGGGTAGTACGAAGATGTATAATGATCTGAAACAACTTTACTAGTGGCATGGTATGAAACAAAACATTTCTGACTTTGTTTCGGAATGTTTAGTCTATCAGCAAGTAAAGGCTGAGTATCAGGTACCTTCTGGGTTGCTTCGGCTGATCATGATACCTGAGCGGAAATGGGACAGAGTCACAATGGATTTTGTATTTGGTTTCCCGTTGACACTGAGCAAGAAAGATGGAATCTAGGTTATTGTGGATAGATTGACTAAATCGGCTCATTTTGTTCCTGTTCGCACAGATTACTCGCTTTATAAGCTAGCTGAATTGTATGATTCTCAGATTGTGAGATTACATGGAGTACCTATTTCTATAGTTTCAGTTAGAGATATGAGGTTTACATCGCGATTTTGGAAGAAAGTACAAGATGCTCTAGGTACGAAATTACATTTCAACAATGCTTTCCATCCGCAAATAGATGGTTAGTTCGAACGAATCATTCAACTACTTGAGGATATGTTGAGATGTTGCATTCTCGAGTTCGAAGGTACGTGGCAACGATACTTACCTTTGATTGAATTTACGTACAATAATAGCTTTCAATCAAGTATCAAAATGGCATCTTATAAGGCTTTGTACAGTCGTAAATGTCGTACACCATTGTATTGGACCGAGCTCAGTGAAAGTAAGATACACGGGGTCAATTTGATTAGAGAGACTGAACAAAAAGTAAAAGTGATCCGCGAAAGTTTGAAAACAGTGTCAGATCATCAGAAATCATATGCGGACTTGAAACGAAAAGATATAGAGTTTCAGACAGGGGACAAAGTCTTTTTGAAAGTTTCACCGTGGAGGAAAATACTCAGATTCAATCGTAAAGGCAAATTGAGTCTGAGATTTAATGGACCATATGAGATTATAGAGCGTATTGAGCTGGTTGCTTATAGACTATTGTTTCCACCTGAGTTAGAAAAGATCCATAATGTATTCCATGTGTCGATGCTTTGTAGATATCGATCTGATCCCTCACATGTGATTAGTCCGTCACAGATTGAGATTAATTCTGATATGACATATGAGGAAGAGCCGATTTGTATTCTGGCTCGCGAAGTTAAAGAATTGCGAAAGAAGAAAATTCTGTTAGTGAAAGTAATGTGGCATAAACACGGAGTTGAAGAGGCAACGTGGGAGCCAAAGGATGCAATGAAAGAATGCTTTCTGAACCTCTTTACTGGTAAGATTTTCGGGGACGAAAATCGCTAAGGGGGAGAGTTGTAACAGCCCGATTTAAACCCTATTCGGAATGGTGGTTTTGTGAACATGAATCTGAGTCAGAAAAATATTTTAAAATTATTTTCTGTGCTTATTTTGTGCGAATTTATGTGTGAAATTTTCGTGATTTAATTTTGTCGTTTAAGTGCCCGATTAAATAAAGGGCTTAATCGCGTAAAATGAAAACTTGATAGTTTAATGTGTAAGGTCTGAATTGTTGTTGTCTTGTTAAATGGAGGCATTTAAGTTGCAAATAGACCATTAATATATGGGATGGACGGTTGAAACCTTATGTTATAATGGTTTCATATTTTATAATAAGGTTAAATATGTAAAATAGATAATATGTTAATATATGTTACGTTATAACATAATTAAAAGCCATTAGTTCACTATTTTCTCATGACCGAATAACAAAAAGAAAGAAAACAAATAAAGCTTTAGGTGTTCGGCACTTTCAAAGCTTAATCAAGGTGTGTAACTAGCTTGGTTTTTGATAATTTTTATGTTTTTGAGATTGTTGCAATGTAATGTACAAAGCCCATGCTTGAATTTTTTATTTTGATGAATATTTTGAGTTATGCCATTGATGAATATTTGAGCTTTGTGATGTTAGTTGATCAAATATGAAAGATATGTTTTGGATTAACATGTTTTGTATTGGAATTTTTGATGATTATGAGTAATTAGGGCTAAATTGAAAAAAAATAATAAATTAAGGGACTAAAATGTGAAATAAATTAAATGTATGGACTTGTATGAACACAAGGAACATTCGGCCTACGCATGGTGTACTCAAATTTTGCATGTTTTGTGTTTTGTGCAATTTGGACTAAATTGTAAAAAGTGTAAAATGTCAGGGGTAAAATAATAATTTTCCCATTTATGTTTTTTTGGACTAAATTGACTAAAAATATGTTTGAATGAGTTTAATTTGAATATGTTTAGATCAAGAACCAAAGAAATCAGATTTGGATCGGGGAAAAACCAAATTTGTCAACTAGTCGTCCCGTTCCGATTTTCATCATCCAAGGTAAGTTTATAAGCAAATAGGTATTGTTAATTTTAATTATGTACGAGTTTATATGCTGAAATTAAATTATGTGAAATTATATATATGAAAGTCGAATGTACATATGCATTGAAATAAAGTTTACGAGTTCGACTCGATCGAATTACAACATCTGAAAGTCTCGTACGAACCTTAGGAATAGCTAGGATACATATTTCATGACATAGGTTTTTCGATATGTGTTCCCATGTAAGACCACGTCTGGGACACTAGCAACGATCTATGATTACGTGTAAGACCCTGTCTGGGACAGTGGCATCGATATGAGATAGCATGTAAGACCACGTCTAGGACGTTGGCATTGTTTGATATATGTGATTATTCGAGTTTCCTATTCAATTTCGAAGGGTTCAATGAGCAATGATAAGTTGTGAATGAAGGTGTAAAACTAGCTAAAACGATCAAGTATCAGTTAGTTGATTACCTATTCAAAAATAAGGTAAGTTAGCCATTTCATATATGATGCAAATAATATAAGTTATTAATGTGAACATATGTGCACTTGCAAAGTATATTCGGCTATATGTTATGTATATGCAAGTGATGTTATATTTTGATTCATGAGTATATGTATACGTGTATAAATACATTCGTTTTATAATGATGTTATGTCTTTGAAATTGAATGATACTTGGGATATGCATGTATGTACAATCGGTTAAGATAAGGTTATTTATGAAAGCATATGTTAATTATGAAATGTTAAACTTTAGATTAAATGTGACTATGATAGTATAACTTGATTTGGTTAAAATAAGTTGATAATGTCATTGAGTTGTTATTTTCTTATGACTTACTAAGCTTTAATAGCTTACTGTGTGTTATGTTTGTCTCTGTTTTATAGATTTCGTGATCTAGTTATGAGCTCAGGGATTGTCAGCAAAGTCCATCACACTATCGACTATTTTTGGTATTTGATAAGTTTAAATTTGAACCTATGGCATGTATAGGCTAGTTAATATGTTAGATTTTGAAGTTGTGTATATATTAAGCCATGCGAAAATGGCTAATATGATATGTGAGTATATAAAATTTTAGTGAAGTAGATAAGTGTTTTATACATGGAAAGTGGTTGATGATTTTGGATGTGGTTTGTTTGATTCATCCATGGCATATACATAAGCATGAAATATGTTTGTTACGTTATTCATGATTAAAATGATTCAATTTTGACTGGTATTTGGTAGGAATGGTTTAACTTGGTTGTCGAATATATTCGGTTAAATGTTAAAATTAGGTGAGGAATATACTTGATTGATGATTCAGTACTTGCACATATAAATATATTTTGGCACATAATATGTTGTGGTACATGATCATGTGTTTCAGTAATGGAGTAAATGATGGATGTTATTGAGTTAAAATATGTAATGTATTATTTAGTAATATGTATGCCATATACATTTATAGTGTGCTTGGTATATGCTCACGGTTTTAAAGTAATGATGTAAATAGATTATGGTTAATCATTTTGGAACGCTTTTCATATTAGATATATATATACATATATGTATTTTGGTTGTGTCTTAAAATTTGGTTTACTTGGAACATATGATTTGTACTATGAATTAGTTTAAGTTATTAAATTTAATACAAGGAATATATGTTTGTCATGTTTGTTATAAGTTTCGGTAAAATGGATAAAGTTAAGTATAATGTATATTCGGCTGTAGTACTAGATCTTTTTATAAGTGTTTCTAGCATATTTATGTGATGGAATAGTATGATCATGTGTATTTGGGTACGTAAGATTAATTTATGAATGATTTTTCATAGTGAATGAGATGTAATTTAGTTTGTTACTTTTGCTCAATTAATGGTTCATAAAGATATGTTTGATATTTGCCAAGTTAGATAGATTTAATGGCATGTAATTGATATATGAGTGTGAATGTCTTAATGTTTGTGTATATAATTTGTCCTGAAAGAATTTATTTTAAAATTTGATTATTTGAACATTATAAAGGAGATATATATATATAAATAGTATAATTGAGTTTATATTATCTTAAACATGTATAGTAATGAATGACTTCCTTAAGCTGTGAATTGTTCGGTAATGCCTTGTAGCGCTAATCTGGCGACGAATATGGGTTAGGGGTGTTACAAGCTGAGTCTAAAAAGATTTAAGAGAGTTGAAAAACTCAAAAATGTTATAAAAATTCAACAATGATCAAAAAGTCTTTTAACAACCAAAAAATAACACAATATTTATAGTGAAAGTCTAAGGCTTGTCGAATAGACAAAATAGTAGCTAGATGGACATTTGATTTCAATTTTTAATGAGCTAAAAATTACAAAATAATTCAAGAAAATTCCAGGAATCTTCTCCAGCCTTTGGGAATGTCATTGGATAGCCATTTGGGGGTTTGAATCAGCTGAATTGTGGTGGTTAGATAAAGAGCTGAAATGAGCTGAATTTGCTAGACAGAGTCGACCTAGGTGATTTAATAACTGTTAATTGAGCTGCCTTGGTTATTTGAAGAGCCACTGAACTTAATGAACAACTTAGATCATTTCAATGGACATGGAAGTGTGAAACCAAATTTGAGAAGTCTATTGTGTGTGAAAACAAAAAACCGAATGGGCACAAGTGTGAATGGAATTTTCCAGCAAATGTGAAAGCTTTCATAGCTAGTTGGAGAGCTAGACGGTCAGCTTGGGGGAAAAAAGCATCAACAACTTTTGGAATTTGGTATTTCACAAACAGACACATAGAGAAACCAAAAGCATCAGCTGGAAGTTTAATTCAGCTCAAGGTCTATTGAGCTTCACGAACAGCCACATGAAAAAGAGGAATCATCAGCTCCTTTAATGTCGGTCCATGCATGTAGTTGCACATTAAATTCAACAAATTAATTAGCTTAAGACATATGAAATTGACAACAGCTATGACAACTTAAATGAGCTACATTCGGCTGGACAAATTAATTAGCAACAAGAATTTAATTTGTCCTAAACTTGACACATTAAAAAATGCATTAACTAAGACACATTTAAGCTAAATTAAAATGTCTAGAATTTAGACACATTAAAACGCAATTTAATTATTTGAGCTAAACTTTAACTAAATTAACTTAACTCAATTAAATAGATAAATTCATTACAACAGCTTAAAATACATGAAATTAAATAAATTAGAATCAAGCTCAATGAGCTAGCATCAAGCCAAATTGAGTTCCATTGAGCTAGGTAAAAACGAAGATTCAGCTCGTTGAGCTAAAATTAAGTTTCATTTTGCACACAGGGCCTTCATTTTTAGACCATTCTCAATGTCATCAATTTAAGTCACAATAGGATTCAGTGGGGATCGCATCATTCCCTCCTCCTTGAAGATGATTTGTCCTCAAATCGGGCCATTTGCTCTCGAAAAATCTTCCAAGGTCTTAGTCCTCTTGGTTGATGAAGTTGGAAAAGTTGCTCCCAATAACCTGAAATCTACACAAAACTTGAACACAAAATAGATTTTTTGCACGCCCTCCCTCTTTTGGAGAGAACTTTTCCAAAGTGCCACCTACATGAAATTTAGATGGATTAGTGACACCATGGTATATACGCTCAATAGAACTTACTGAAGTCTTATTCACAAATTGAGCATATGAAGTAATGTCGGGCTCAAAAATAGAAGTTGATTTTACCTTGTTCATTGATAAAAACAAACCAGAATCATGGAGCATTTGAAAGTTATACTTTTGGACAACAAAAGTCTATGACTCAGTTCCTTTGAACAATGATATAGAACGATGTTCTCCGTGATCAAAAACAATATTTTCTCTTACCAATTCTAGTTGACTTGAAAACTTTTTAACTGGTATCATAGAAAGATCATAAGGCAAGTTAAAGTCATTATCATTAACACATGTTCGAGTCTTGTCTACCACAATATAGAACAACATCAGGATTCAAAAAGTGGATTGTGACTTTGCAAGCCAACAAGATTCACATGTATTGTTTTCAAACCTAAAGTCAAAGCATCAGGTAAGCAAAAATGGTTCACGTATTTATTCACACAAAATTGTGGATGCTTGCCTTCTCTTAATGACATTTCAAAAGAATAAACTTTAGGTTTGAACACACTAGTTTGACTACTTATTCTAAAGTGTAGCAAGGGTTTCATTTTTGCCATTAAATCAAACATGCCAAACCAAAAAAATTTGTGCATAGAAAGATTCAAACACTCAAACCTCTCAGCATTCATCCAATCAAATTTGTGCAAACTCAAGGATTTTGCACAAGGCAGTAAATGATTCACATAATCACCACAATTAGAAAAATTGGGATTTTCACATAAAAATGCTTTGTCACACATGACCAAGTTTTGTATATGCTGATTTAATCTTACTTCGTCAACAAACGTGTCAATGCAACGTTCTTTAATAGAGAAACTCTTTAAACCATCATCCCAAAGAAGGCCATTATTAACTAGAAATGGAAACTTAGACAAACCAAGGTGGGGAGTTCTTTTATTAACTAAGTCTTCAGTGAACTCACCACTATCATGCAAGTGAAATGGTCGAGACTCGATTAACATAGAACCTTTACCTTGCTTACCTTTAGGCATTAATGGACTAAGGTCATCTACGATTTTAGCTTTGCTGAACAACTTGAACCGCCTCTTTTCAGGAAGATAATGAAGTTGAAGCTAGTCAAATGAATCCTTAGAAACCTGAAAAGAAGAAATAATACGAGGACAACTCACTCGTTGGTTAATTAAAACATTCCTCAATTTTTCTTGTTCTCTCTCGTCTTTTCCACTTGTTTCTTTTTCTAAAACATTTTCTTTTTCCAAAGTCTCTTTTGTTGTTGAGCACTCATTTTCACTCAGTATTCTATTTTCTTTTTCAACATCACTCGTTTCTCACTCACTTTCTTTTCTCTTTTTATACTCACTCTCTTTTCTTGTGAACATGCTTTTTCAATCTCAATCTTGTTTTTATTTTTCTTTTTCAATTTCTTTTTCTTTCATTTTTTATTACAAGAAGAAGATAACAAGAAAGAATCAAAATAAGAACCCTTTCGTTGAGAATAAGAGGGGTCTATGACAGCCCTATTCTGACCCTAGTCGGGAAGTGGTTTCGGAATCGCTAAACCGAGTCGCAGAAATAATTGAATATAATATTTTATGTCTAAAATATGTGATCATGCATGTGTGAAATTTAAATGCTTTGATTTTTGTCAATTTGAATGTGTTTCTAAATAAAAAGGACTTATGTGAGAAGCTTTGAATATATGTGTGGCTTATTTTAAGGGATTAATTATTGAATGATGCAAATAAGTGGGTTTGCATGTCAATTTGCCACTTTTAATGTTAGTGGCCGGCCACGATGGTTTTGGTGAGAAAATAAGCATATTTTATATGTATAATAATGAATTGATATTTTTTTCAGTAGTTTATTGATATATTCATTATTATATAGTTTATTGATAAAAATAAAATAAGAATTTGGTGAAGAAAACAAGAACTCATCTTTGTTTCTTCACCTAGCTGAAATTCATAAAAAGAAGAAGAGTGAAGGATGGTTTTGGGATCGTTCGGTCAATTGAAGGCAAATTTGAAGGTAATTTGATGTGGTTTTGTAAATTGTTGATGAATTTGTGTTTCTCTTCTTTTTCTAGCCGAAACCCACTTGATAAATTTAGTTTATGAGGCATTTTAGATTCAGCCTTAGTGAAAATGAGTGAGGAAATTTGAGTTGAGGATAGAAGATTGTAAACGAATGTTCAGTGGACAATTTGATACCAAAATTCATATGTTTATGAGCTATTTTTTGAAAAGTATGTTGCATGTGAGTGATTAGTTCATGAAGGGATTTTCGGTTATGTTTGTTTTGTATGAGTAATGGATTGTTGAGTTCATGCTATTATGAATAAAATTGATTAAGAGAGGCTTGAGATAATTAAATATGCATGTTGGTGGTAAGATGAGCATTCGGTTTTGGACTTTTAAGTGTTGTTAAATACTTTGAATAATATATATAAATGGCTTTGATATGTGAAATTCGACCAAGTGGTTATAAGCATGATTTTAGAAATTCAATGATATTCGACCAATTTGAATAATTCATGGCACCTCAAGCAAATTAGTTTTAGATGTTATTAAATATTGAAGATTATTTAAGCATATTACCAAATGTGATTTTAGTTAATGATTCGATTATGAGTTCTGATTTTGTTTTATAATTAGCCGAATGTGTATATGTATGCTATGAGTTGGTTTAGCTTAAAGAAAATTAAGGTGCTCGGAAGGTGATTGTTGTGAATAGTTTAAGTAATGAAATTTAGTTTCTGTTATGTAAAGTAATGACATTGTCGTTTGTAAATTGAGTAGTTCAAATTGTTGATTGAGCATCAAGAGCATAAGGGGACAAACTCGGATCGAGGAAAAAAATGAAGGTAGTCGTGTAGTCGATATAGCCGTACGATAACTTTTGAGGTAAGCTCTTAAACGATTAAGTTAAATTTATGTGTTTAAAGATTAAATGAATATAGAATAAAGTTTTAGTATATGTGATATATAAATATATATTTTCGAATGATTAATAATGTTCATAATATGAGCCAAAAATGGCTAGCTTACTCGATTGAATTGTGCATGGAAATGAGGTATATGCTAAAAGAGTTTTAGAGAATGATATATGATCTCTGTGTTTTGGTTATGTAATGGTAAATAGAATGAGTATGAATTTAGTGAGTACTATGTGTGATAGCCAAATGTCTTATTAGCTAATATGTGTGAATGGTATTTTGAATACATGAGATAAGATGGAATAACCGAAAGCATCATGAGTTAAGACGTGAATAAAATACTATGAATTTCTTGTAAATGTTGAATAGTGAATACATTTGGCTATGAAATTATGCTTTAAATTCTTGAAAGTATTTGAAATCAATATAAGGAAATGGTATTTTAATAAATTATGTGGTGAAATTACCGAATGAATTATGAGATGAATTGTGGATTAATGTTACAAAGTAAGTGAAACTATTAATGTGATTAGGAAATTGAAGAAGGGAAATTGAGATCTTAGTAAGTTCTTAAGTGTTTGAACTTTTGGAAATTTAAGAGTAAATTACAATAGATCTGCTTGGGATAGCAGCAATAACGTGATTTTAGAAATTCACCATAAATTTTTAGAGTTGAGTTAGAGGCTTAATAAATTATTTAATTAAAGCTTGATGAGTCTATTTCTAGGGAAAATTAACAGCACTTGATTTGGAGTTTCGTAGCTCCAGTTAAAAATAATTTAATGACTGTTGCTCAGGAAGACAGCTTGTAGTGAATTTGTGATTATGTTGTAAACATTGATAAAACTGTTTGAGTTGCTTATAAGATATTGATTAAAACCATATGTGAATTTTGAATTGTGACGTTAGGAAATGATATATGAGTGTTAGATGGATCTTTGATGTTAAAATTTTTGAAATTATAAGTTTATAAGTATTGAATTATTGGAGATGAACATGTCATTGCCTAATGTAAAATAAAATGTTAAATAATTGTAATTAAGAACATGTTTGATTAAATATTGGTAATCAAAGTACCGAATCCATATTAAAATGAGGCTATAAGCCATGAATGACTAGTATACCTAGTCGATTTTGATATGATGAAATTGATGTACAAGATATGTATATATGGTGAGGCCGAAATGGCTAATATTAAATGTGTGCAAGTTATCTGAATGGCCTTTATGAAAATGTGTGCTATCTTATTTGTATAGTGAGGCCAAATGGTTACTTAGAAATGTAATATGGCTGAGTGGTTATTTAAATGAAAGCAAAGTATATGATGTATTAGCAAGTAATGATAAAAACATTATCTTATATATGTGCTTGTGCATGTGGTGTGACCGAACCGGCAAGTGTGAAATGTACATATGTTTATGTGTATATAATGTGGCCGAATGACCAATTGTAAAAAGTGTGTATTATTAGATATTTGATGAGGCCAAAGTTAGTAAAAAGTATATAAAATAAATTGTGCTGAGATTGTATCTGGGTTTAAAGTCCTGTAGGCTTCATGCTGGTGTTATGTTTGGGTTTTATACCTTGCAGGCCAAGTGCTAGTGAATTTGATAAAGTATATGACTACGAGATCCTATGCTAAGATGATAAATTGAACTCGTATTACACATTAAGTGATTTAGGTATGTGATATATATATTATATATGTGAGATTGATCTGATGGGAATTAAGAATGTGTAATGAAAAGCATATGAAAAGATGTTGTAAATTCATATGTATATTTGTATATGTGTGCATTCAGTTATTATGCAAAGTTACAAGATAGTTTTTGATATGCCATTTAACTATGAATGTTGAAAGTAAGTGTGGGTAAGAAATGATACACTAGTGAAATTTGAAAGAATTAAAGTTAATCCGGAAGCTCGTAAATACTATGTTTATATGAGTTTGAGTATAAACGGAGTAAAATGATATGTATTTGTGCATAATCGGCCAAATAGTATTGTACTCAGAAAGTGTTATGTGATTTCGAACATTTGGTTTGTTTTTTTTTTTAAGTTCAACTATTTAAATTGCTTAAGACTTACTAAGCTTATGAAAGCTTACTTCGAATGTTATGTTTCTCTGTTTATTTTTGTAGATCGTTGACTCTTACTATTAGCTCGAGGATCGTCAGCACTTCGTCACACTATCTACTATTGTGGTAATCATGTGATTTGGACTTAGCTTATGGCATGTATAGGATAGACTATAAGTAGAATGATATTTTGACTATTGTATATAAGCCATGCGAATATGGCATCTTATGGAAGTTTACTTTTATAATTTTTAAATTCGATCTTTGTTTGTGTCTATTAGTTATATAAATAAATGATCTTTTATTTAAGAAAAGGTTCAAAATTTTACTGTTCTGATCCGATTCCTAATTTCTGGTAACTTCTCGTCCTATTCCGGCGACGGTTTTGGGATAGGGGTGTTACAGGGTCTTCATACAAAAGACGATTATTTCTTCGAGATTGAATCTTCACGGATGAGTATCTTGGTGTATACGAAGAATTGCTTGAACCTTCTCGTTTGTGACCACAATAGGCTTCAAACTCGAAGCTTGAGTTATTTGGACTCAAAGTCCTTGTTGAAAAGGAATCTCGATAAGGATCTCTTCGTAAACAATCGTTGGACGCTAAACTCCTTAACAATCTCATTTTCATCCTTTGGCTTGAAGAAATTAGCTCCTGTTGAGCTCTTGCTTGTTGGCCCTACTCTTCAACATGATCCAATCGTTCTTGTACGGATTTTACTTTTCTATCGAACAACCGGTCCATCTCTTTCATCAAATCTTGAAATTCAAATTCTGAAAACTCTTCTCGAAACATGATTTATTATTGAAAAGGAAAAGAAAAAAGAAAAAAATATTTTTTAAAATAGAAAATGAATACCTCACCAATACAAACCTCACGAATCCACTCAAAAAGAAAATATTTTATGGCACTCTACTCTTTTTTGCACTCACTATTGGCTTTTCTTTGCTCTAATACTCTCACAAACTATTATACCTTTTACCACTCGATTCTCCTCTCAAAGTTCGTAGAAGACTCGTTTAGACTTAGAAGCAAGCTTAGGCGTCAGTTTCAAATGGTTAACAAGGGTAGATGATGTTTGGGTATTGGGAAGGCTGAAAGAAAAAAAAAAAAGAAGGGCTGAAAGTGTGGCGCAAGGAGTTGATTGTGGGCAGAAATAGATTTGGAAGATCAGAAACAAATTGAACACTTTCAAAGCAACTTCTTTCTTTTTTTAAAAATAAAATTCAAATCTCTTCCTTTTTTTTTTCTTTTTTTTCACACAATTTTTTTTTCGAATTTCTTTCGTTTTTTAATATATATGAATTCAATACAACTTGTATTACACTATTCTTGTAAAAAAAATTATACACGAATTTTTTTTCAATTTTTTTTGAATTTTATTCAAAACTCACCTCAAAACTTCACGAACGTATGTACTTCTCGATTTTAACTAGCTCTGATACCAAATGATATAATTTTACCTCGTGAAATGATTTGAGTCGTTTAGATGCCCGATTGTTAAAATGAGTTCTGTTTTATTTAGAGTTTATAAGAAATTCGACTAAGTGATGGTTTAAACAAAGGGGTTTCAAAGAGTGTTTAAGTTAGGTTAATGGTATATTGGCTAAACAAAGAAATTAAGGTAAAGTTAAGATGGATAGTGTGGATGGAAAATGGGATTAATGCCAAGAAAGAACCAATACTATAGAATGTATTAACTCGAACCTTATACGACACTTAAGACGGATGGAAGATGGAAGATAGGATCTTGACCCACTATCTAGGAAGATGAGAACCAAAGGTATCAATGGGGTGAATGCCACACTTGGTTTAGGAGTGATAAGTTCAAAGAAATAGAATGACGCCATTAGCAAGCTAGATAAGTCAAGCTAAGTCTAAAATGAATTAAGAGAGCTGAAAAACTCACAAATGTTATAAACATTCAACAATGAGCAAAAAGTCTTTTTACAACCAACAAATAACACAATACTTATAGTGTCAGTCTAAAGCTAGCTGAATGGACAAAAGAGTAGCTAGATGGACATTTGATTTCAGCTTTTAATGAGCTGAAAATTCCAAAATAATTCAAGAAAATTCCAGGAATCTTCTCCAACCTTTAGGAATGTCATTGGACAACCACTTGGGGGTTTGAGTCAGCTGAATTGTGGTTATTAGATAAAAAGGTGAAATGAGCTGAATTCCCTGGATAGATTCAGCCTAGGTGATTTAATAATTGTTAATTGAGCTACCTTGGTTATTTGAAGAGCCGTTGAACTTAATGGGTAGCTTAGATCACTTCAATGGACATGGAAGTGTGAAACTGAATTTGAGAAGTCCATTGTGTGTGAAAACACATAACCGAATGGGCACAAGTGTGAATGGAATTTTCCAGCAAATGTGAAAGCTTTCATAGCTGGTTGGAGAGTTGGACGGTCAGCTTGGGGGAAAGAAAGCATTAGTTCCTTTGGGCATTTGGTGCTTCACGAACAGACACATAGAGAAACTAAAAGCATCAGCTAGAAGTTTAATTCAACTCAAGGTCTATTGAGCTTCACGAGCAGCCACATGACAACGAGGAATCATCAGCTCCTTTAATGCCATTCCATGCATGTAGCTGCACATTAAATTCAACAAATTAATCAGCTTAAGACATATGAAATTGGCAGTAGCTATGACAACTTAAATGAGCTACATTCGGCTGGACAAAATAATTAGCAACAAGAATTAAATTTGTCCTAAACTTGATGTAACACCCCAAACACGGCCTGGAAGTTTGGCTCGAATCTGGCGTGTCACATTGAAGTGTTTTTCGAAAACCATGTTTCCATTAAAAACCCTTCTTAATAATTAAAAACTTATACCCTTTTTAAACCTTGTTAGAAAACCTCATCTAAATAACATTCTTAACAACTTTGTAAAAATCTTGGTAGTTGCGAAAGCTTAATTTAAAAACAATTGCGGATACGTGATGTTTTGAACAACAGTAGTTGCTTTGGAAAATCGTGTTCTAATACTAGCAATTATAAGAACAATAAATAAAATTACAAATCTAAAATCTGGAAAATTACAACTTTACTACAACCCACACAAAACATTTAAAAGTAATAATCGAAACTATAAAATAAACAGTGTGTGTGGCTTCCTCCGAGCCCCTCGTAGCTCCGATCCGTCTAAGGCTAGAAATTACCTGAAAGGTTAATAAACGGGGTGAGTTTACGAAAACTCAATGTGAAATCCCCTACTATAAAAAGGAACAGTCAGTCATATAAAAGAATTAAAAGTTGGTCCCAGCCCTACTTACAGTTTCAGTATCAAGTAGGCCTTAGCCCATTATAACAGATAGTACCAAATAGGCTTTAACCCATTACAGAATAAGAAACATTATCAGAACTAGAATCAGAATCAGAATCAGAATCAGGTGATAGAATCAGAATCAGAATCAGTATTAGGTCACAGAATCAAAATCAGAATGTGAATGCAATCCCAACCCAATCCAGCTGTATACACCCTCGTACCAACCCTACACTCCATGTGGGGAATAGCTCAACCCACCCAGCCCTACACTCCACAGTTGTAGCATTGCTGCCAGAACAGATATTGTGACAGAGTCACCAGATACAGATATTTGTGGCATAGCCACCAGAATCAAATAATGTGGCAAAGCCACTTAACAGAATACATGGCACAAAGCCATCGATAACTGTAATAACTTCGACACATAGCCATCAGTGACGGTAATATAACTGGCACACAGCCTTCGGTAAATATGATCGACACAGAGTCATCAACAAATATGTTAGGCACATAGCCACAGGTAAATACGTTTGGCACGAAGCCATAGTCAAGATGGCACGAAGCCATATTTAGGTTGGCACAGAGCCATCGATAATGGGTCTATAATTGGCACGAAACCCACAATATCGATAAGAAGCCCACAATAATGGCACAAAGCCTTCGGTAACATGATCGGCACTCAGCCATCGATCCATCCACAGTCGTCTCGAGCGACCCGTGCGACCTTAACAGATCAGATCTTCCTCCGTACGAAATCCCAACCCATGCAACATGTCATGCATGCAGAATGTCATGCCCATATTTGAATCAAACAATCACAGCCAAGTCATTCATATCACCAACATGTATTCACAATCAAATCCGTCAACCACACAATCCAAGTCAGTCACTTGCCCACAAGGGCAAAATAGTCTTTTAACACCCTAGGGGCAAAATGGTAATTTTACCCTAAGAGGGTATCTCGGTAATTCTACCTTACAGGGGTAAATCAGTATTTCTAACCTACAAGGGTATTTCGGTAATTCTACCCTACAGTGGTATTTCGGTAATTCTACCTTACAGGGGTATTTCAGTAATTCTACCCTACAAGGGTATTTCGATAATTCTACCTTATAGGGGTATTTTAGTAATTATACCCTATAGGGGTATTTCGGTAGTTCTACCTTACAGGGGTATTTTAGTAATTATACCCTACAGGGGTATTTCGATAATTCTACCATACAGGGGTATTTCAGTAATTCTACCTTACAGGGGTATTTCAATAATTCTACCCTACAGTGGTATTTCGATAATTCTACCCTACAGGGATATTTTTGTAATTCTACCTTAGAGGGGTATTTCAATAATTCTACCCTACAGAGGTATTTTGCTAATTCTACCTTACAGTGGTGTTTCGGTATTTTTGTAAATCAAGGGTAAAATGGTAATTCTGTAAATCAGGGGTACTTTGGTAATTTTACAAGTCGAGGGTATTTCAATAATTTTGTAGGTCGAGGATATTTCAGTAATTTCACAAATCAAGGGTAGTTTGGTAATTCTACAAACTAGGGGTATTTTGATAATTTTACAAACCAAGGGTATTTTGGTAATTTTACAAACTAGGGGCATTTTGGTAATTTTATAAACCAAGGGATTTTAGTAATTTTACAAACCAGGGGTATTTTGGTAATTTTGTAAACCAAGGGTATTTTGGTAATTTTACAAATCAGGGGTATTTTGGTGATTTTATAAACCAATGGTATTTTAGTAATTTTACAAACCAGGGGTATTTTGGTAATTTTATAAACCAAGGGTATTTTGGTAATTTTACAAACCAGGGGTATTTTGGTAATTTGGTAAACTAAAGTATTCTAAACAGGGATGACAATACGAATGGGCCTAAAGCCCTTTCTCGGTCTAAATGGGCCCACACGCTCGTGGCTCTTTTAGCCCAAATCTAGTCACAGATATGAGATTCACCTAGCCTAGTCCAATATTTACTACACTATCAAACAACTTATCCAATTGGGCCCGTAGGCCCATTAGGCCCACATGGCCCCTTTCGGCCTATCGCAGCCCGAGGTAGCCATCCTACAGTTAGAGTAGTGAGAAATACACACCTGTTTGGAGACTGGAGTTAATCTACGCTCCGAGCACTCTTAGCCGACGCCGAACCCAAACGAGCACGCCATAAAGCGAAAGGGATCCGCCAAGAAAGGTACCTTTACTCTCCTCATGGTTCTCTCTATTTAAAGCCAGCTTCGCATCCACTATTATGTTAGCTTCCCGATGTGGGATCCCTCTATCATCAAAGTTTAAATTCACACCAAATCTTGCCGCCCCCTGTTAGCAAAATAAATGCTCTTTGCTTGCCATGGGATTCGAACCCATGCCTCCCCTTAAATGCTCCACACGCTACTTGCCACTAAGCCACAAGGCTTTTTGTGTCACAATTTCTCCAACAATATTCTTAAGGCCTACCTACTACACCCAGGGTTTGATTCACCTTAAACCAAAATTTTGCTAGAGTCCAGGTTTGAACCCAGGACTTCTCCAACACTTCTCAGGACACTTAACCACTAAAACAAGCCTTCAACTACGAAGTTTTTACGCATAACAGAATATTATAAGCTGCCTTTAATCGCTCCCATGCTCAAGGCCCAAAACTTCTAGGCCCAAATTCAGGGTGTTACAACTCTACCTCCCTTAAAGAAATTTCGTCCCTGAAATTTCCATCTAATAGGGTAGTCGTGTAACATCTACATCACTACGCTACCGCTGCGCACTCTGATCCTACTATCATTATCACACTTCAACTAGAACTTGAAACATCTCATACATACAACACTTATTCACTGAAGCAAACACATATTTATCACACATATATACAATTTCTATATCCAAACATCACATCCACATAAAATAAATTCCAAATTTAAAGTTAGACCAATATCTAAGGAATCCACAATATTTTAATTTCTAAACAGACAAAAGATTTCAGAAGACTTACGGATTCGGCGCCGGAGACTCGATGTGCCACACTTTTTAGGAGAAATACATCAAACAGACCACATGGTTGAAAATAATTTTCTAAAATTCAACCTTTGAAACCCAATCCACAGCCGAGTTGTTGCAACCCAGGCTCTGATACCACTAAATGTAACACCGCAAACCAGGCCTGGAAGTTTGGCTCGAATCTGGCATGTTTCATTGAAGTGTTTTTCGAAAACCATGTTTCCATTAAAAACCCTTCTTAATAATTAAAAACTTATACCCATTTTAAACCTTGTTAGAAAACCTCAGCTAAATAACATTCTTAACAACTTTGTAAAAATCTTGGTAGTTGCGAAAGCTTAATTTAAAAAAATTGCGGATACGTGATGTTTTGAACAACAGTAGTTGCTTTGGAAAACCGTGTTCTAATACTAGCAATTATAAGATCAATAAATAAAATTCAAAATTTGAAATCCAGAAAATTACAACAACTTTACTACAACCCACACAAAACATTTAAAAGTAAAAATCGAAACTATAAAATAAACAGTGTGTGTGGCTTCCTCCGAGCCCCTCGTAGCTCCGATCCGTCTAAGGTTGGAAATTACCTGAAAGGTTAATAAACAGGGTGAGTTTACGAAAACTCAGTGTGAAATCCCCTACTATAAGAAGGAACAGTCAGTCATATAAAAGAATTAAAAGTTGGTCCCAGCCTTACTTACAGTTTCAGTATCAGTTAGGCCTTAGCCTATTAAACAGATAGTACCAGATGGGCTTTAACCCATTACAGAATAAGAAACATTATCAGAACTAGAATCAGAATCAGAGTCAGAATCAGGTGACAGAATCAGAATCAGAATCAGTATTAGGTAACAGAATCAAAATCAGAATGTGAATGCGATCCCAACCCAATCCAGCTGTATACACCCCTGTACCAACCCTACACTCCATGTGGGGAATAGCTCAACCCACCCAGCCCTACACTCCACAGTTGCAGCATTGCTGCCAGAACAGATATTGTGACAGAGTCACCAGATACAGATATTTGTGGCATAGCCACCAGAATCAGATAATGTGGCAAAGCCACTTAACAGAATACATGGCACAAAGCCATCGATAACTGTAATAACTTTGGACATCGCCATCAGTGACGGTAATGTAACTGGCACACAGCCTTCGGTAAATATGATTGACACAGAGTCGTCAACAAATATGTTAGGCACATAGCCACAGGTAAATACGTTTGGCACGAAGCCATAGTCAAGATGGCACGAAGCCATATTTAGGTTGGCATAGAGCCATCGATAACGGTTCTATAATTGGCACGAAGCCCACAATAATGGCACACAGCCTTCGGTAACATGATCGGCACTCAGCCATCGATCGATCCACAGTCGTCTCGGGCGACCTGTGCGACCTTATCAGATCAGATCTTCCTCCGTACGAAATCCCAACCCATGCAACATGTCATGCATGCAGAATGTCATGCCCATATTTGAATCAAACAATCACAGCCAAGTCATTCATATCACCAATATATATTCACAATCAAATCCGTCAACCACACAATCCAAGTCAGTCACTTGCCCACAAGGGCAAAATAGTCATTTAACACCCTAGGGGCAAAATGGTAATTTTACCCTAAGAGGGTATCTCGGTAATTCTACCTTACAGGGGTAAATCAGTATTTCTAACCTACAAGGGTATTTCGGTAATTCTACCCTGAAGGGGTATTTCGGTAATTCTACCCTACAGGGGTATTTCGATAATTCTACCCTACGGTGGTATTTTAGTAATTTTACCTTACAGGGGTATTTCAGTAATTCTACCCTACAAGGGTATTTCGATAATTCTACCTTATAGGGGTATTTCAGTAATTATACCCTATAAGGGTATTTCGGTAATTCTACCTTATAGGGGTATTTTAGTAATTATACCCTACAGGGGTTTTTCGATAATTCTAACATACAGGGGTATTTCGGTAATTCTACCTTACAGGGGTATTTCAATAATTTTACCCTACAATGGTATTTCGGTAATTCTACCCTACAGGGATATTTTTGTAATTCTACCTTACAGGGGTATTTTAATAATTCTACCATACAGGGGTATTTCGCTAATTCTACCTTACAGGGTGTCTCGGTAATTTTGTAAATCGAGGGTAAAATGGTAATTCTGTAAATCAGGGGTACTTTGGTAATTTTACAAGTCGAGGGTATTTCAATAATTTTGTAGGTCGAGGATATTTCAGTAATTTCACAAATCAGGGGTATTTTGGTAATTCTACAAACTAAGGGTATTTTGATAATTTTACAAACCAATGGTATTTTGGTAATTTTACAAACTAGGGTTATTTTGGTAATTTTATAAACCAAGGATATTTTAGTAATTTTACAAACCAGGGGTATTTTGGTAATTTTTTAAACCAAGGGTATTTTGGTAATTTTACAAACCAGGGGTATTTTGGTGATTTTATAAACCAAGGGTATTTTAGTAATTTTACAAACCAGGGGTATTTTGGTAATTTTGTAAACCAAGGGTATTTTGGTAATTTTACAAACCAGAGGTATTTTGGTAATTTGGTAAACTAAAGTATTCTAAACAGGGATAACAATACGAATGGGCCTAAAGCCTTTTCTCGGCCTAAATGGGCCCACACGCTCATGTGGCCCTTTGAGCCCAAATCTAGCCACAGATATGAGATTCACCTAGCCTAGTCCAATATTTACTACACAATCAAACAACTTATCCAATTGGGCCCGTAGGCCCATTAGGCCCACATGGCCCCTTTCGGCCCATCGCAGCCCGAAGTAGCCATCCTACAGCTAGAGTAGTGAGAAATACACACCTGATTGGAGACTGGAGTTAATCCACGCTCCGAGCACTCTTAGCCGACGCCCAACCCAAACGAGCACGCCATAAAGCGAAAGGGATCCACCAAGAAAGGTACCTTTACTCTCCTCATGGTTCTCTCTATTTAAAGCCAGCTTCGCATCCACTCTTATGTTAGCTTTCCGATGTGGGATCCCTCCATCATCAAAGTTTAAATTCACACCAACTCTTGCCGCCCGCTGTTAGCAAAATAAATGCTCTTTGCTTGCCATGGGATTCGAACCCATGCCTCCCCTTAAATGCTCCACACGCTACTTGCCACTAAGCCACAAGGCTTTTTGTGTCACAATTTCTCCAACAATGTTCTTAAGGCCTACCTACTACACCTAGGGTTTGATTCACCTTAAACCAAAATTTTTGCTAGAGTCCAGGTTTGAACCCAGGACTTCTCCAACACTTCTCAGCACACTTAACCACTAAAACAAGCCTTCAACTACGAAATTTTTACGCACAATAGAATATTATGAGCTGCCTTCAACCGCTCCCATGCTCAAGGCCCAAAACTTCTAGGCCAAAATTCAGGGTGTTACACTTGACACATTAAAAATATGCATTAACTAAGACATATTTAAGCTAAATTAAAATGTCCAAAATTTAGACATATTAAAACACAGTTTAATTATTTGAGCTAAACTTTAACTAAATTATCTAACTCAATTAAATAGATAAATTTATTCTAGCAGCTTAAAATGCATGAAATTAAATAAATTAGAATCAAGCTCAATTAGCTAGCATCAAGCTGAATTGAGCTCTATTGAGTTGGGTAAAAACCATGACTGAGCTCATTAAGCTAAAATTAAGTTTTATTTTGCACTTCAGGCCTTCGTGTTTAGACCATTCTCGATGTCGTCGATTTAAGTCACAATAGGATTCAGACAGGATCGCATCAATTACATTGGAATTTATAACATTAGTTGATATCTTTACGTATGTATCAATGAATTGGTGTTTGGAATACTCTTGATTAAAAAAAGGAAAAGACCGTGATTGAAATACGCCATGGTATTATACTCGAAAAGGAAAAATACCATGACATTACATTTGGTATTTTTGAATCAATGAAAAGGTTGAAAAGGATGTTATCCAAAATGGATATAAAATGAAAAGGTTGAAAAGGATGTTATCCAAAAATGATATAAAATAAAAAAGGTTGAAAAGGATGTTATCCGAAAAGGATATCAAATGAAAAGGTTGAAAAGGATTTTATCCAAAAAGGATAACAAATGAAAATGATGTATTTGAAAAGGATATCATGGAATGAACTATTCAGTATAGGTCTGTTGTGTGATATGGAATGATTATGTACATTTGAATTGGAAAGGAAGATGATTGAACCTGTGATTGATGATTTATATATTGAAATCTTCTGCATAATATGTTATATGTAATGATTAATATGTTCTTATATATGTATATAGTTACTAACTTGTGAAGTGGTGTGATTGGGAAGAAATGTGCATATAGGGAATAAACAATGCTTGAATGGTTTAATCATGTAATTATTTATTTGGTAAGTTTGAGTTTCTCTTATACAAGCTCACTAAGCATCGGTTGCTTACGTTGTTATTTTTCTCTGTCTTGTAAATCATCAAAAAGCTTGATCGATTACAATCTTGTCGGAGCTCTATCATACTATTCATCAACCATTTTGGTAGTTTTTAGTTCTTTTGGCTAGTGGTTATAATTGACATGTATAGGGTTTAAGTGCAATAGGGCTTGATGTTAATATGGCCATTTGGTATGTTTTGTGTTATTCTAAGTTTGTGTATGTTTAAATGCTTTTAGGTGAAGTTGTAAATAATGGTGTAAATAGTTATGTTTTTGAACACATATGCATGCCATATGACTATATGTAAATCATGAATGAACCATTTATATAAATGTGTGTGTGAAATGGTTTTGGTATGCTTGGTTGTGCTAAATGAATAAACTTGAGTTGTTGATTTGGTTAATATGGTGTGTGAATTGAGGTGCCTTTGTTGGCATATTGGTTAGACATAAGATGAATGAATATTTGACATGTTTTAAGTGTATTTGAAGTGTGTTTTGGTCATTTAGATGTTTGTGGAAATGGTGTATCTTGGTGTGCAAGATTTGGTTTTGAAATGACTTATTTTAGGGGCAACCTATGCTGCACACGGCCTGCAACACGGTTGTGTGTCTCAAGTCATTGTGTAACACGGTCTAGCACAGGGCCTACGACATGGCCGTGTGACCCAACATCGAGTGGACACACGGGCTAGGATACAGTCGTGTGTCCAGACTATGAATGTTCACACGATCTAGGGTATGCCACACAACTGTGTGACCCTTGCTTCCTAAATTTTCATATTTTTCCAAAATTTTCAATTTTGTTTCAATTTGATCCCAAACTATTTTTAGGGCCCCGTGGGCTCAATTTAAGGTCCATAAGTGTATATTTTTTCATGATGAGATTCAATTGTTATATGTTAGCATTAATTTTGTATAATTATTTCTGTTGTGAAGTTAAATGTTCTGATTTGTAAAGTAATGCTACGTAACTCTAATTCGATGACAGAGACAGGTTATCGAAGCCCGTTGTAACACCCCTAACCCATTTCCTATATATATAGAACAGTCATAAGCATAAACATCAATCATAACCACAAGCTTGGCACAAGGCTAAGCACATCAATAACACATGTTAGTTCATTTAAACATAATTCATATGAATTTAACATGGATAACCATTATACCTAAGCATTGTTCAATTGGATTTATCATCCATCATAACATAACATGCTTTTAATGTATCTCACCATTTCAATGTACTTCATAAATTAATGTCTTAGTTCATATTGAACACATACCTTTCCTTTCCTTTTTCATCTCCGTTAAACCATGTTAAACCATTTAGAATATCATTGGATATGATGGATAGCTTACGCTAAGTGTGCTAACATATAACTGCATCATTTCCTTTCCTTTATATCATTGCTCACACGAGCTATGAAATGTGCCTGCTCACACAAGTTGTGGGTTGGAATGTAAGCTACACGATACTGCTCACATAAGCTGTGGAGTATCCACAACACATGCGGCACCTCAGCCACTAGTAGGAGATTCAAGACTAGCACCCAAAACATGGAAACCCTAATGACATATCATTTGTATCCTATGACTTCTTAAGGTTCAAAGGAGGCTCGATAGTCGTCGAAACATAGTTGGATTTCCATCGTTTCATTACAATACAAATTACATAATAACATATATATATTGATTCAATCACAATAGAACCACATATTAACATTAAATTTAATCAACATTATACAGAATAAAGTTTATACGAACTTACCTAGCTAAAATGCAGAAATGTCAAAGTACAGGGGCTTTATGGTAATTTTTGATTCTCCTAAACTTTCCACTCGATCTTGATATAAATTAATAATTTCATTCAATTTATTAATTTAGATAGTAAAACAATTTATTTTATGCAATTTAGTCATTTTTACATTTTTACAAAATAGCCCTTAAAATTTTACTTTTATTCTATTTAATCCTGATCCTAAAACATGCAAACTAACCATTTTTAATGCAATCCTATGCCAACAGGATATTCTGGCATCCAATATAGCCCACATTTGTAATAATTTCACAACAAATCCTTGTATTTTTACTATTTCAACAATTTAGTCCTTAATCGGTAAATTCATCAAAATTACTTAACAAAGTACTTATAAATAATAACTAATTCCTCAATTCACCATTTAATATCTAAAATCACATAGATTCATTAATGGCAACATTCAATATCTTTACCAGTTTCAAAATCAAAGGTACGAGCAAGTTGTACCTAGTTACAACGATATCAAAAATATAAAAATTATTAGAAACGAGACTAAAACAAACTTACATGCACAAAATGAAGTTTGGCTGAAGCTTCAAAGCCTTTAACAATGGCTTTCTTCTTCCCAATTCGGTAAAAGAAATGAATTAGAAAAGATGATACAAACTTTGTTTTATTTAATTTAATTTAATTACAAAATTACCATTTTTGTCCATTTAAATATCATCCAAATTTCATGCTTTTAGTTGCCCAAAACCATCCACCAAATCCTTAAATGGTTTTATTTCCATTTTAGTTCCTTTTCCTTGATTCAATAAGCCATTTAATCACTCAAATCAAATAGTGATCAAATTTTACATCCTTTACAAATTAGTCCTCTTTAATTAATTAACTATCGAAACATTAAAATTTCTTAATGAAACTTTATTACCACCTTAATAACACTCTGTAAATATTTATAAAAATATTTACGACTCAGTTTATAGAAATGAGGTCATGATACCTCATTCTCTAAAACGGGTTTTACCACTTGAACTGAATAAATAATTTATAAAACCTAAAATACCAAATCAAAAACCTTTTTAAAACCATATTTGACTTACAAACTTACTTGTTGGATTTGTGGCCCCGAAACCACTATTTTCAACACCACTGAAAGACGGGCTGTTACAACTCTCCCCCTTACAAAATTTTCGTCCTCATAATTTCTCACCTGATAAAAGTCATCACATCAAATCTTTCTTTCATCTTCTTAATGGTAGTCCAAAATTAAATCAATCATAACTTGTCTCGATTCAGAACTTATATCAAAACTCATATCAAAAGTTGATGTTATATCTAAATTTAACTGAACAGTTATTATGTTCTCCTATCATAACTTTATCATTAGTAGCACATCTACTGAGAAATTTCCAACAATTACCTACCGAAATATAACCGAAAGGAAACCCAGATTATCAAATTCCAGTCACATTAGACAATTCATAGCGTTTAGTTAAAGTTCAAAATTTTCACAACAAACTCTAACCGACGCTTTTGATGCATCTGGATGTGTAACTTTTAACCGAGGAATGTTCCATTTAATGAAAAGATTCAAACAATATCATTTAAATATAATCAGGAAATTCTGATCTAGAAGATATATCTCTATATCATGTCCTCTAGAATATGAATCCTTCATTCTAACTATTCATCATTTACCTGTGAATCCACAAAATTTATTCCCGAATCTAGAGATGTACTCGAATATATATACAACTCATCTAACTTTTCTAGTGAATAATTTGTTCTGACTAAAACAATTGAGTCAACCTTATCATTCATATAACAACATTTCAGAGTAATTCTTTCTTCTTGTTGTCGTGATAACCCATACACAAAATCTACCATGATTCACTCAGAATACCAATCAGAGATCATCACCAACTGTATTAACTCAAACAAAATATGACATCCCGTTTTGACTCGTTGACATAATTCGAGATTACCTGAATAATGAGAACCAATATGCAAGGTTGAGCTCAATCTTTCACCGTTAATAATTTAAATAGTTTTATTATGTACTCTATGTAGTCTGACTATCTCTGAAATATATAACTTAGCCAACTTGTCAAGTGAATAATCCATACAAATTGGAATAAAATGAGTCGACTTTGTTAGCTTATCAATCACAACCTATATTGCATCTTTCTTTCTCAGTGTCAACGACAATCCTGTCACAAAATCCATGGCAACTCAGTCCCATTTCCACTCAGGAACTAACACAGACTGCAATAAACGTAAAGGTACCTGATGTTCGACTTTTACCTATTGACAGATCAAGCATCTAGAAACAAACTCTGAGATATCTCTCTTTATTCTTACCCACCAATACATTTTCTTCACATCATTATACATCTTTGTACTACATGCATGAATAGACAAAGAACTACTATGTGCTTCCTTTAAAATCTTTCGAGTAAGCTAATCATTCTTTGGTACACATATCCAATTTTTGAACATTAAACAACTGTCAAAACTGATCTGAAAATCTGACTTTATACCCGACTTACATTGAGCTTTTTTGGCTTGCAACTCACTGTCATCTTTCTAAACTTCACAAATTTCTTCAAGAAACATTGGCTTCGGCTAAGATAGAACCATCATCCGTTAAGGTTAAACTAGTGCTCAAATCTCTTAATGCAAATAAATATTTACTACTCAAAGCATCAAAAACTACATTTGTGTTACCCAGGTGATAATCGATCACTAGTTCATAATCTTTAATCAACTCTAGCCATCTTCTTTGCCTCAAGTTCAAGTTTGTCTGAGTCATCAAGTATTTCAAACTTTTATGATCAGTAAATATTCAGCACTTCTCACCATACAAGTGATGTCTCAAGATTTTCAACGCAAATACAATGGTAGCTAGTTCTAAATCATGTATAGAAATTATTTTTCTTGTGTGGCTTTAGCTGTCTAAAGGCATAAGCAATTACCTTTCCTTCTTGTATAAGTACATAGCCTAGTCCATTAAAGGACGCATCACTATAAATCCAAAACTCTTTACCCAGTTCTGGTTGACTAAGACAGAAGCTTTAGTCAATAATGACTTACTCATCTATCTTTTTTTCACGTCTTACCCAGTTCTGGTTGTACTAAGACAGAAGCTTCAGTCAATAATGCCTTTAACTTATCAAAACTCTTTACCGCTTTTCATCCCCAGACCGATGGTCAATCCGAGCGGATAATTTAGATACTCGAGGATATGATGAGATGTTGCATCCTTGAATTTAGTGGTTCATGGGAACGATATTTGCCTTTGATTGAATTTTCTTACAACAATAGTTTTCAATCAAGCATTAAGATGGCACCTTACGAGGCTTTGTACGATCATAAATGCCATACACCGTTGTTTTGGTCTGAGCTCAATGAAAGTAAAATTTTCGGGGTTGATTTGATTAAAGATGCTGAACAGAAAGTAAAAGTGATCTGTGAAAGTCTGAAAGCAGCTTCAGATCGTCAGAAGTCGTATGCGGATTTAAAACGAAAAGACATTGAGTATTAGGTCGAAGACAAATTTTTTCTTAAAGTTTCACCTTGGAAAAAGGTGCTCAGATTTGGCCGTAAGGGAAAATTGAGTTCGAGGTTCATCGGGCCATATGAAATATCCGAATGAGTTGGGCCGGTAGCATACAGATTGATTCTGCCCCCTGAACTTGAAAAGATTCACAATGTTTTTCATGTTTCGATGTTTCACGTTATAGATCTGATCCATCACATGTAATTAGTCCATCAGAGGTTGAGATTCAATCTGATTTGGGTTACGAAGAAGAACCGGTTCGTATTTTGGCTGGTGAAGTAAAAGAACTACGAAATAAGAAAATCTCATTAGTGAAACTACTGTGGCTTAAACACAGGGTTGAAGAAGCGACTTGGGAGCCAGAAGACTCAATGAAAGAATGTTATCCTAATCTTTTCACTTGTAAGATTTTCGGGGACGAAAACTTCTAGGGGGAGAGTTGTGACAACCCTAATTTGACCCTCGTCGAAAAGTGGTTTCGGGACCACAAAACCGAGTCATAAAATATAATTAACCATTATATTCTATGCTTATTATATGTGTAAATGCATGTGTGAAAGTTTCATGCTTTGATTTTGTCGTTTGTACGTGAAATTTATTAAATAGGTCTTATGTGAGACATTTTTGAAATGTGACAGGTTAATTTAAAAAATAGTCTATTAATGCATGATTTAAAAGGAATGGACTTGCATGTCAAATTATCCATTTTTAATGTATTGGCCGGCCATGTTGATGTTTAATATAAAATATATCTATTATTTATTAGTTTAATGGCAACTAAATGGCTTTGTATTTTATAATATTGATGAATATAATAAAATAAAAAAAGGGGTGAAGAAAACAAAGTTTCATCTTTGTTCTTCCTAGCCGAATTTTAAAGAAAAAAAAAAGGGGCAAGACATTCGGTCATTTTAAGCTTGAGGAAGGTTAGTAAACTATGTTGGATTTTTGAAATTTTAGCTTGTTTTAAGTTAATTATCAAGTTTCTTACTTAGCCCATGTCAAAACTTTGAATTTTGGGTGATGAATTGAGCATTCGGTTATGGTAGATAAGGAAGGGATTGGATTATTGCCTTTATGTTTTGATGAAGAATTGTTGATGTAAGAAGTTTGAGCTAGGTAAAAATTTAAATTGCTAGTACTTGTATGTGTAATAGCCGAACATGGACTTGCTTAATGACTTGAACAAGTGTTTTGTATTTAAATGCCAAAATGTGAGCAAATGCCGTTTGGGTGATTTGAAATGAATAAATTAGATGGTTAAATATCTAAGGGTTCTGTAACAGCCCAATTTATGGCCAAAATAGAACAGTGGTTTCGAAACCATGAAAAATAAAAAAATTAGAATTATTTTGATTAAGTTTTAGTGTTTATATTATGATTGCATAATCGTGTGAAAATTTCATTGTGAAATTTTATCGATTGGGTGTTTAATTTGATGTTTAGGACTAAATTGAAATAGGTGAAAAATGTGTGTGTTCTAGTTCATAAAGTACTTGATTGAAATGGGGGTTTTAACTAGACGTCCTTAAATGGAAATTAGACCATTATACTTTATATGGACAAAAATTTGGACATGGATAGAATTTTTAGAAAGTTTAGTAGTAAGGGCATTTTGGTCATTTGCATAATAAATGAAAAAAATAGGGAAAATAACACAAAAATGTGTTCATCTTCATTTAGCTTGGTCGAAACTTGCATGTTCTCCATAGCTAGGGGTTGTTTCAAGCTTTCAAGCTCAATAGTAAGTGCATTCAAGCCCCGTTTTTAATGTTCTTTACATTTTTGAAATCCTCGTAGCTCAGTTTACCTATTTCTACCATTATTTCGAGTTAGGGTTTATGTTTAAAAATTTACCCATGAATGATATGCATGTATTTTGATGTTTGATGGTAGAATATGAATGTTTGAGGTTAGGAGAATGATCTTTTCTAAGCGATTTTTAGCGAAAACGAGCAAAACGATATAATTGGTAAAAATACCTAATGCTCATAAGTGCATGTTAGAGTGAGAATTTGATGTTGTCATAGAAGATAAAAATAATCAGCATGTCATAAAACATAAGAATAAGAGCTGAAATTAAATTTCCGAGCCTAGGGGAAAAATCATAATTTTGTAAAAGTTAGGGGGCAAAAATGTAATTTTTTCATAATGTGATTTTTGGATTGAAATTGTGACAGCCCAAAATTGACCCTAGTCGGGAAGTGGTTTCGGGACCACAAAACCGAGTCATAAAAATAATTGATTTCCATATTCTATGCTTATTATGTGTGTACATGAGTATGTGGAAGTTTCATTCTCCAATTTTACCAATTGCATGAGAAATTATTAAATAGGGATTGATATGAGACATGGTGAAAATATGATAGGCTAATTTAAAATGGTCTATTAATGCATGTTGTGAAAATGATGGGTTTGCATGTCAAATTACCCAAAATTTAGGCTAGTGGTTGGCCATGCTATGGGTGGAAACATGTTGGGAACATGTTGGCCTAGTGAGGTATGTAGGAAAAAAATAAAATAAGGGGCATGGGCATAAAATAATAAAAAGGAGTATGATGAATACAAAAAAAAATGTGTGTAGTTGTTCCCCCCCCCCCATTGCCGTGAGCTAAAGAAAGGAAAATAAAAACTTGTTCATCCTTTTTCATCCTTTTTTGACCGAAAATTCTAAGGAAGGAGGAAGGAGTTCTTGCTTCATGTTTGGTTTGGAAGAGGATTAGGAGGAAGTTTGGCCATGCATGTAACTAGATTGAGGTATGTTTGATATTATTCTTTGAGATTCATGCATATTTTAGTTGTTAGCTTGAGTTCTACCTAGCCCATGGTCTAAATCTTGCTATGTGATGGAAATGACACTCGGCCATGGATGCATCATTCTTGGTTGATGTTTGATGTTGTGGTGATGAGGCATGAAGATGAGTTAAGATTCGGCCTAGGTGGAGTTTGTGTTAATGCCATTGCATGCTAAATATGAAGCTTGTTAATGATGCATGTGATGATGGCTTGATGATTCTTGAACCTCCTTTTTAGCATTTTTGAGTGAGCACATATGTGCATTGGTTGCTAAATGGAGAAGAATCGGCTAGCAAGTTGTGTGCTAAGGCCGAATATAACTTTTGCATGTTAATGAGCAATGCATGTGTTAAATTGATGGAAAGGGAGAGGATGCTTTACTAGTGTGTATATGTGTGTATTAGCCAAGTTTTGAACTTGAAACAAAAGGGTGTTTAGTCAATACAAGTGACCATACTTGTAGAATGTATTAAGTGTTGAAATCGGCCCCAAAATAGACATGCATATTCGGCCAAGGGGGAAAAATTTGCTAAAATGTTGAGTTTGATTCATGATTCCGTACATATGTGACTTTAATGTCTAATGTATAAATATGGGCTAAGTGCCTTGTGTTCCTCTTTTCGATGCTCAAATGATTAAATCAATTTATTTGTTTAATTAAGCTCAAGAGCAAAGGGGAACTAAATCCGATAAAGGGAAGGAAAAAGTGGTCGAATAGCTATCGGAATCGTTCGACAACACCCGAGGTAAGTTCTTGAGTAAGAGAGCTTAAATTATGATGTGATTAGATCATGTTTTAAGCAAATTAAAATCATGCTCTTTGTGTGGCTATTGAGCCGAATTTGCAAGAATGATAAATGTCTTGTGTTTGAGTTTTGCTAACGAAAATGAAATACGAATGGGCCATGATTTATTGTTAAATGTGCATGGTTATTTGAATGATGTCCGGGCTAAGTCCCGAAGGCTTGTGCTAAGTGACAATATCCAGACTAAGATCCGAAGGCATTTGTGCGAGATACTAATTCCGGGCTAAGCCCGAAGGCATTTGTGCGAGATACTAATTCCGGGCTAAGCCCGAAGGCATTTGTGCGAGTTACTAAATCCGGGTTAAGTCCCGAAGGCATTTGTGCGAATTACTATAACCGGGCTATGTCCCGAAGGCATTTGAACGAGGAGCTATATCCGGTTAAATTCCGAAGGTACGTGATTTGGGAATGAATGAACTTGCTGTAAAATTCCAGTTAATACTCTCGAAACATCCCGACATTGAGGTATGTTTCGTATGTGCTTGAATGTAGTTGAGCCCTTACAAATAAGTATTCGCTCAGTTGATAAACGAGCTACCGGCCTTTGGCCGAGTTGATCTTTTGTGTATGTACATAAGGGTTGATAATGTGAAGCAAGTACGATATCGTAAATTTGTGCATATGAAATTATCCGTTTAGCTATATGAATGCTATACTTTTGTTGTGCTGGAATTCCTTGCTCAAAACTTACTAAGCATAAATTGCTTACTCCGTTTCATTGCTCCTCTGTTTTATAGATTTGGTTCTCCAGCTATCGGACTCGGGATCTTGAGGTCAAAGTCGCCCACACTATCAAAGCCCCCTTTTGGTACAATTTTGGTTGAACTTCGAAATGGCATGTATAGGACTACCCGTTTGTTGTGGGTCGTGGACCCTTTGGACTTGTATAAATTTTGGATAGCCATGCGAAAATGGCTTATATGTGTTTGAGTATATTGTTATAATCATTTGGTGTGGATATGCTTGACAAGGATTGGCCATGGGGATGGTTAATCACTTTCATAAATTGTGCTATTTATGCAAAAAGGGCTAGTTGAATCATGGAAACCATGAAATAGGTAAAGTCTACCTTAAAGGCAGATGCTGACAGCAGCAGTGATGTAGATTTGGAAAATCACTAAAAATAGTAGGAAGGGAATTAAATAGTGAATAAATTATGTAAACAAACCTTGATGAATCTAATTTCATAGGAAAGTAACGAAACCATCATACGGACAGTATGTTAAGAGATATTCAGGTTCTCGTGAGACAGGGCCAGAACGGTTTCTGGATTTCCTGTTCCGGCTTTGGAAATTCATTACAAATTAACCAGAGATAATTAGGAGTCATACCATATATGTATAGATTCCTCTCTGAGTCTATTTTCTATAGAAACAAACGACATCAGTATTGGAGCCCTGTACAAGGAGATATTCAAGTCGTAATGCGCAAAGGTCAGGGTAGTCGATCCCTGTAACATGGGAGACTTTGACTAATAAACTGTACTAATTTTCCCGACCAAAAATTCTAGAAAAAAATATGTAGATGGAAATATGAGTCTAGTTTCAGGGAAAAATCACGAAACTGATTTTCGAGTTGTGAAACTCAAGATATGATTTTTAAAGCGACTATTACGCAGATTGGCAGTGTCTGGAAAATTTTTAAAAGTCTGTTAACACCTCGTGTTCGACTCCGGTGACGGTCTCGGGTTCGGGGTGTTACAGAAATAAATAGTATGAGTATTAAATGAGCTAAATGTGTTGTTATAGATCAAGAAAGGCGTGGAATTGACCTCGAACAGGGGAAGGAAAAGGTTTTGGACTAAATTGCAAAATTTCCATATTTTGCACCGAGGTAAGTTTGTATGTAAATAATACATTAACTTCATTTACATTTTTATATTTCATCCTATTATATATATTTTAGCTGATTTTGAAGCATAAATCGACTATTGGAAGAATAGAAATAAGTAATAGAGAGAAAAATCCCGGTTGAACATTCGGAAAGATTGAATAACATAGATGGAGCGTAGCTAGGTCACATGTATAGTGCTGAGTGCACATCATGTGTACAAGAGAGCTACGAGATACTATGTAGTAGCTAGGTCACATGTGTGATACGAGATGTATCACATGTAGACAAGAGAGCTATGGGAGAGATAAATGTAGTTAGGTCGCATGTGTGATTCCAAGTGAAGGACACCATGTAGACAAGAGAGCTACAAGATAAATTGGCTAGGTCACATGGGTGGTACTAAGTGTTCACCATGTGTACAAGAGAGCCGAATTATATGAAATATGATGGTGGGGCTGTGTGCTGAAACCATCAAGTATCGAGGATTGATCCAAATTGTTCAACGGGATGGTTTTAAGGTGACATTGTAATCATGGACCTATACTTGTGATGTATGAAATGTTGAGAAAATGAATTGTGATATGCATGTTAAAATGAGGTTAATACAAAGAAAGTGTGAAAGAGTGAATTAGCAATAATACTGTTTTGGACAGTTACAGTGACGTGAATTTGAAAAATCATCAAAAATAGTAGGAATTTAATTAGAGGCTGAATGAGAGATGAAATTAAAGGTTAATGTGTCTATTCCCATGTAAAAGAAACAGATCAAGTAAAGGAACTCTATATTTTGAGATATTTATATTTGTGCGTGACTCACTCAGAATGACTATGCGATCCCCTATTCTAACTTTGAAAAATCAGTAAAAATTGTACAAAACAAATTAAGAAATATAGTTTATATGTATAGATTCCTTATTGATTCTAGTTTTAAATGAAATAGATTTCAAGGTGATTTGAATTGTGTACTGGGAGAAATTCAATTTGTAGTGAACAGAGGTCAGATCAGTCGAGCTGTATAACAGGGGAAAATTTAACTAATAAACTGAACTAATTGGCTAGACAAAAAATTCTAAAAATTTTTTTATTAAGAAGTAATATGAGTCTAGTTTCAGGAAAATTTTACAGATTTTAATTTTGAGTTTTGTAACTAGAGTTATGATTTATTTAGTGAATATGACGCAGGAGAGACAGCTTGACCAAAGTGGAGTAAATAGTAAAATTTAAAAGTAGATACACTTGAGTTATTGTGTAAACATATTAAATTCTTTATTCATTATTTATATACTTCCTTACTAAGCTATAAGCTTACTTTCTTTTCTCTCTTCTGTCTTATAGTGTCGTCTAGCTTGCACAGGAGTCAAGGATCGTTGAAGATCTGCCTACACTATCAATACTTTTGGGTATTTGAACTGAACATTTTGAATTATGGCATGTATAGTAGACTTAGTTATTTTGTTATGTGTCATAATTGTCTAGGTTTAAAATATTAACTATAGTATCTGACCGATTATTTTGTACGAAGCCTTTGAAATTGGCTAGTATTGTTAAAGGCATATGTTATAATGATTCATGATCTAATTGCATGCCATATTTTTGTCTCGGTTTTATTTAATAGTATGTACTATGATTTGCTAATACCTCATACCCTGTTCCGGCGACGGATATGGGTAATGGGTGTTACAGGTTTGGCATTGTACATGATTTTTAAGGGTATGATTTTGAATAATGTAAGTAATAAAATGTGAGTAATGTTATGCATAGGTGAAATTATTATGTTCGGCTTTGATAGTATATATGTATATAAGTATAATTAATCCATTTTGACAATATTATATAAGGTGATAAATAATAAGATTATGGTGACTTGAGTTTAGTAACATTCGGCCAAGGAATATATGTGCTACCTAATTCGGTATAAGTGTATAGGTGCTAATTACCTTGTATTTGAGGTTTTGAAGAATAGGTAGTGATTAATTAAAATGATGAAGGTTAAATTTTGAGTTTGGTTAAGTTTGGGCATTCGACATTACTTATAACATTGGATATGAGTGTATGAAAGGTTAGAATTTCTTTTAAATGAATTATGACCTTGATTTGAGCAAGATAGAATCGGCCATAAGCATGATTAGATGGTTCGGTCATTGTTTGGCATAGGTGAAACCTATATGAATTTTGCTACATTCGGTCATAAAATGGAATTGAATATGAAAGTTACGTTGAGTAGTTAGGGTTGAATGGGTTATATATTAATCATAAATGGATTTTATGCATATGAGTATGTATGTATTTGTGTGTGCGGCATTGATGATAAATGGCAATGGTATTGTGGTAAATGTGTAATAAGTTGACATTAGGAGTTAGTTATATGTCTTGGTGCTATAGTGTAAATTTGAGAAAAAAAAATAAAAGTATATGATTTTAAAGCATGCATTATATATATGCATGTGTATACACGGTTGTGCATAAATATGAGTAAATGATTAAATTGCGATAGTCATATATAAGTATATATATATATGCCCTATGTATGTACCTTGTGCTTATAGAGACATTCGGGAATATGGTTAAATTCATGTATAAGGAAGCATGATAAGTTATGTGAATCTTTGCTTGTATGTACGAATTAGATATAGATTAAATAAGCATGAAATCAAGTCATGGCCTATTTTATAAAATATAATACATATTGAAGTTATATATGATTGTCAAATGTGACTATTAAGAAATAAAGTTAAGTAATTAAACAAATCTATTGTTTTATTAAGCTCAAGAGCAAAGAGGGTCAAAGTTGGATAGGGGAAAGGAGAAAGTAATTGAGTAGCCTTTCCGCAACCGTTCAAGTATATCCGAGGTAAGTTTTAAGTAGTCACCTTTAGTATATAATTGATTATGCCTTGATATGTATATATTAGATGAATTGTAACCTTTTGGTTCTACTTGAATTAAGTTGTGTGATAAATAATTTATGTATATGACATATAGTTGAATGGTCACTATGGGTTAAGCTTGAATGGTGAAATGGAATGTGATATTTATGTATGACTTTTGAACCGAAATGTAAATGATGATGTTCATATGGAGCTTGTATCCGAATGTAGCAAATGACTACTAATGTGATATGTTGAATGAGATGTGTTAATATATGATTAAATATGCATGATATTTGATGTGTATCTGGGCTTAAAGATCCACAGGCTTTGTGCTGGTATTATATCCGGGTTAAATCCCGCAGGCTTCGTGCTGGTATTATATCCGGGTTAAATCCCGCAGGCTTCATGCTAGTATTATATTCGGGTTAAATCCCGCAGGCTTAGTGTTGGTATTATATTCGAGCTTAAAGTCCCGTAGGTTTTGTGCTGGTGACTGGATTCGGGATTTAAACCTAGCAGGCTTAATGCCGGTGATTCAAGTAAGATTATGAATTTGAAGTTTGAGGTAAACTACTATTGATTATGTATGATACATTATGATAGTCAGGTACGTATTATGTACTCACATGTGAATTGATTTTTTAAGGTGAATTATTAGTATCAAAGAACGATATATGTGTGTGAAAGATTACTGTATCTACGAATAAGAGCATGACCTATTCGGTTGATGTCTATCATTATTTGAAAGTATGTGACTTAAATTAATTGTATGAGCTATAAAGTAGAGTAAAGTATGTGCTGAAATTTCTTTGTGTATTCATATATTTATATACATATATATTCGGCCAATAGGATTTTTAATTGGTGTACTTGTGTATATTCGGCCAAGTGATAACTAATTAGAATATTAGTTTTGTGATACTAAATGCTCGATTTAAATGACAAGTTTTAATTGTTTGTATTGCTTAAAACTTACTAAGCTTTGAAAGCTTACTCTGTTCTTTATTTCTCTGTTTTATAGATTGTTGATTCTGGCCACCGACTCGGGGATCGTCAGCAGTTAATCACACTATCGATCTTTTTGGATGTAGTTATATTTTGGACTCGATATGGCATGTCTAGGTTAGGCTGATGATAACGATGTTTTGAAATTGTAAATATTCTGGCCATACGAAAATGGCGTATAACTTAAATATCAGTATGTATTTCAGCTCGATCTCTGTTTATGTTTATTTACAATGTGAATGAGATTATTAAATGTTTAGTTCGGTAATACTTCTTAGCTTTAATTCAGCGATCGGATTTGGGTTAGGGGTGTTACAATGGCGGCATCTGTGATGTTACGTTGGAGTGAGTTTGAAAAAAACGTAGTTCTATTGGAAAAGTTCGGTTGTGTTAAAACCTTGCTTGTGATTTTTATGAAAAGCTATCTTATTTAATTTATTTGTTAATTTCCAGGTTCCTTAAGCAAAACATGCCTCGTACAAAGACGTTATTACGCTTTAAAACATTGTTCGTTACGGAAGCTTTTGAAACCAGTTACGTGGCATAGCAGTTGAAAACCATTTACCTTTTAAAAACTCAAGTCCTACTGCTAGCAGTTATAAGTCAATTTAAATAAATCTCTAAATAAATTGAACTTTAAAATGGTCTTATTACATAAAATTTACCCATTTAAGCTACTTTTAGTAAATGCAAAATGAAAACATAATCAGTGGTGTGGCCATCTCCAAGTCCCTCGCAGCACCGACCAGCGTAAGGGTTACCTGCACAGATAGGTAGAAAAAGTGAGTTTATTAAAACTCAGTGTGTAATCCATATTTTTCAAACAGTCAAACATACAGTGTTGAACAGTCTAGGCCTAAGCCCATTCCAGTCGCAATATCATTGTGGGCCTTACCCAATACAGTAACAGTATTAGTGTGGGCCTTAGCCCATTTTAGTACAGTATCTGAAATGCATACAAAGATCTTACCCATCCATCCTCTACACTCCACTCCGACCAGCCTTACACTCCATGTGGGGATAAAATCAACCCACCCATCCCTACACTCTAAAATTTAGTACCGGTTGTGGCACTAACAGTAATTGCAGTAGAGCTACCAATAATAGGCTTATAGCCTTTCAGTACACTTCCTTGAATATCATATATCCCACCACATGCAATGCAACATAATATAAATGTACATACAATAAAGATGGCATTCTCAAACGTTCACATATCATATAGGGTTGTTTTCGTCATTTACCTCATACGGGTACAACAGTCATAACATAAATTAGGGTCTAGGTGTACATACTGACCCAACAGTAGGTCCATAGTCATCTCGTGCAACCTGTGCAACCTTAACAGTTTAACACAAAAACAGGCCCAAGCCCAAAATATGGCCCATGTGGGCCCACACGTTCGTGTGGCCCAGTAAGCCCAAATAATGGACATGGCCGTGTAAACTAGACCGTCGGCCCATGAAACTTCATCCATCCATCTGGTGTACCTGTGTGGGCCCCACGAGCCCATTTCAACCCAACGTGGCCTAAAATGAACTATGCCCACGAGATCACTCGCGGTGGTCTCTACAATCGCGTGCTCACGCTTATGCGTTTAGATGACCAAACGGGTGCACGCACGCCCGCGTGGCATCAGTGGTAACAATTGTCCAGCTTTTACCGTTTAATGATTTAAGCAGTGTGATTACACACCTGTTATAGAGTTGTAGCCGAAGTGCCTCTGAGATCGAGAACCTATGATCAACCACAACCTCTCATTAGTCTAACACCCTTGTTAATACAAAACCATACTGCCATTGAATAAAAATATTTTAACCAAATCATCACCACTTACCAATCAACAATCGTAGCCCCTCCTTGTTCCAAACCACGTATTCTTCCCAACACTTAGCCCTTCACTAGAACAGTTAAGCGATACGTGAGAATCTGTAATCTCACACAAACACATTCAGAACTTAACACTTACCAACAAAGGAGTTATCGCTTGTAAAGGAAAAGTGATCGGCTCCACACCTTGTTTTAAAAGATTGAATCCCTAGCAACCTTCGTACAAAAAGTGAAGTGTTAAGAAGGATATCTCCCCATGATAAAAAGGGAAAAAGCAACCGTTCAACCTAAGAGGTACATAAGCTGAACCTTTAAGAGAAAAACTGAATAAGGTTCGGTTAGGGAACACTTACCAGTACACAAGGGGATTTCAATAGTCCCACAGCAAGAAACAGTCAAGCACAGAAAAGAGAATATGAGAAGATGAGAAGAAGAGAATAACGGTATCTACACCTTGATAGGGTTTATCCAAAGTAGAAGCAAAGAGCAATTAATCAAGACAAGTTCACAGTAGCAAAAGAGGGAAGAAGGAAAGAATCGGTTCCCCAAGCAAAGCTCAAAATCGAAGCAAAATTGAGAGAAAAGGGACCAAAGATATTTGACCAAAAGGGTAAGTTACCAAAAGAGAAAAAAAGAATGATGGACAAAAATCATTGCACTAGGGAAGTTTCCAAAAGCCGAAATTGAAAAAAAGAAGGAGTTTCCCAAGCTCAAAGCCGAATTCTCTTCAGTACCGAGAGTTCACCAACAACACTAACACTTCCTCTCACCCATCACTTATTGGTTTCCTCCTAAAACCTCTCCCCACACCCTCAAACTAATTATCATTCAAACTCCCCCTTCATCTCCTAACTTTCGACTATACACTCCCCTACACTCTTCAAACTCCTCAACCGTCCCAAGCCATAGAGTTTCGGTCAACCCTAACTACCAACCTTGCGAGAGCAGCAAAATATTACTTCCTTGCGTATTGGGTAGCTTGAACTCAATACCCCTAAGCACATCCACACCCCACTTACCAATAAGCTAACAGGAGATACATTGCCATGTTTCACTCATTTTAATTTAAAAGTCCATTATCAACCTGCAAGGGTTTATTCAACATGAAGACAAAAATTTGCTAAAGCCTAGGTTTGAACCCAAGTCTTCTCACACTACTCGGGACCCTTAGCCATCACAACAAGTAAGCCAACATGCAACATAACACGCAATTAAGTTACTAAAAATTTGGGGTGTTACACTGCATGACTGTCACTGAGTATAAAAGAGAGTTCGTACAGTTAAGCAAGTATGCTCGAGAGTATGTGTCTACTAAGGATATTATGTGTAAACGGTTTGTTGATGGGTTAAATGAAGATATAAAACTATTAGTTGAAATTATAAAGTTGAAAGAAAATGTAGTTCTGGTTGAAAGGGCTTGTAAAGCCGATGATCTTAGCAAAGAAAAGAGAAAAGCCGATTTAGAAGCTAGAGACTCAAGAAAAAGATCAATGAGTAAGTTGTATTACTCTTCATCAAAGAAATCTCAAGATTTATTTAGTCGATCAAATACACCAGTGGAATACTCTAATAGAGATTGTGGGAAGCAAATTACAAGTTCAAAAACTCCAACTGTGTCAGTGGCAAGTATAGATAATGTTAGATCAAATAAACTTGTATGTGGACGATGTGGAAAGCAACATTTTGGAGAGTGTAGATTAATGATAAATCCTTTTTTAGATGTGGCTCACATGAACATTTCATTCGGGATTGTCCTGAGCTAGATGAAAAAGATAAGTCTTAAAATGTAAGATGGAGCAACCCTGCTGTAAGAGGAAGATCATTCCGTAATATTGGAAACATGAGTGGTGGTAGAGGTGCAACTCGAGATACTACTGTGAGATCCGATGCTAGAGCACTTGTGTAACACCCCTATAACCCGTATCCATTGCCAGAATGGGTTATGAAGTGTTACCAACCCAAAATACCATATTTGAACAATCACATTAATATAAGGACATTAAAATGTATATGCATTCAAAAACTTTATACGAACATTCACAAGATGCAATATTCGCATGGCCTATATACAACAACATTCCAAAATATCATTCATTTAAATCTATTCTATACATGTGATTCTAGCTCCCAAAACATAGTAGTACCAAAATGACAGATAGTGTGATGAGTTGCTGACAATCGCCTCCCCGAGCAGGTGACTGAAATCAACAATCTATAAAACAAAGAAACATAACAAATGGAGTAAGCTTTCATAAGCTTAGTAAGTTTTAAGCAATGCAACAAATAAACTCAATTATACATCAATTATTCAATTTCTCAAGAGGTCATTTTCTAGATATATTACCATTTGGCCGAATATACACAAGCACATAATGCACAATTAACATTCTAATTTCACTTAATCTGAATTCATATGGCATAAATAAAACGAATATTTTCGCATACTTTCACACCTTGACTGAATATATCATGATTATAAATATAGATATAAAATTTATTCACATATGTATCACATTATACACTTATGATTCAATTCAAATCATACTCACATATAAGTACATAATACGTACCTGGCCAACTTATCGTATTGAACATATTCATTTGTCATTCTAACACGAGGTATCTTAATTTTAGACTTTTATCAAATCATCGGCTTTCAGCCTGCTAGGTTTTAAACCAGAATTCATTCACCGACATTTCGCCTGCTAGGCTCGAAAGCCCGAATAGTATCTCACCGGCATTATAGCCTGCTAGGCTCAAAGGCTCGAATAGCATATCACCGACATTATAGCCTGCTAGGCTCAAAGGCCCAAATAATATATCACCGGCATTATAGCCTGCTAGGCTCAAAGGCCCGAATAGTACTGTACGATATTCAATTCAACAAGTTTCATTTAACACAATCACACCAAATTAGGTACAAGTATCATTCGAGTATATCATCCAACATTTTATTCACGTTTTATTTTATTTTATCACTCACATTTATCATTTGATAGTTTACACATAACATCTTACTCATATTTATCTAACATTATCATTTGATCATAAAAGCATATCACATTTTACTTCCATTACAATTGCCATTTGGCCATATACATATATGACAAGTAATACTTAATTCTCATAATCTTTCATGTCATTATCGAATATTACTTATATTTAACTACTTAAAACTTACCTCGAATATTTTTGAACAGTCTCGGATCGGCTATTCAACTACTTTCTCTTTTCCCCTGTCCAACCTTGGTTCTCTATGCTCTTGAGCTAATTCAAACAAAATTTAATTTATTAAGGTCCCATCAAGCTAGCTTATAGCCGAATATTCATTGTATACTTAGCTCACATACACAAACACCAAACTCATAAGGCTTATCATATTTTCTTATATATATATCTTTACCATATAGCCGAATATATATATAGCTCATTAAATAGGTATTTATTTACGTTTCCCTTTTTAACACATATTGATCAACTAGTCCATGCATTAGCCATTGACACATTCGGTCATTAAAGTAATAACCTGTTAACATTCAAGCATTTTATACCAAAATTTCTCCCAAGGCCGAATTCATCTACAACCTTTAGTACATATACAAAGTTTATATTAATTTATACACACATCATTAACCTAATATCAATTAACAAGCACTTTAAAATTTTCTTTAACTAAGTAACTTATTCAAAAATAATAAGGGCAAATTTAACTAGAAATATTAAGAGCAAAATTTAACCGAAATTATTAAGAGCAAATTTTACCGGAAATATTAAGAGCAAATTTAACCGGAATTATTAAGAGCAAATTTAACTGGAATTATTAAGAACAAATTTAACCAGAATTATTAAGAGCAAATTATCAAGCTTTAAATTCAACTTATAATTGAGCATAACTCATCCAAAGCATCCACTCCATTCCATCATTTTAAAACACAAACCTTACTCAATATTATCCAAGTTCACATTCGGCAATTTCACAAATACACAAGCCGATTTTTCTATCATTCAAACTACCTATATGAACATTAAACTAGTTCAAACATCACCCATTCACAATTACTCATTAAAACATAAAGACAACAACCATTCTCTTTAACATCTTCCATAGCTGAATACTCATAGCACCACCAAATTCAAAATTTTGACATGGGCTAAGTAAGGGACTTAGTATCTAGCTTAAACTATGCTAAAATTTCAAAAACTAACATGAATTTCTTACCTTAATTCCAACTCAAAAGTGACCGAATGTAGCTCGAGTTTCTTTTTCCTCTCCTAGTTTCGTCTATGAAGAACAAAGATGAACAAGCCTTTTCCTTTACCTCATTTTTGTTAATTTATTTATCTTTATTTTATGATAATAAAGCCATCAAATTTAATAATGCTAATTTAAAAAGCATATTTTATTTATCACCATCACTATGGCCGGCCACTACTCATTAAAGTGGGAAATTTGACATGCAAATCCACCTATTTTACACCATAAATTATTTAGCCACTACAAAATTAACCTATCACATTTTCAAAAATTTTCACACAAGTCCTATTTAATAATTTCACTCACAAATGACAAAAATCAAAGCATGAAATTTTTACACATGCAAATAAGCACAGAATATAACATCTAATTATTTTTATGACTCGATTTTGTGGTCCCAAAACCACTTTTTGACTAGGTCAAATTAGGGCTGTCACAACCTGTCTGAGCCTACGTGATTCGCATTCGTGAAGAAATGTCATCTCCAGATGTTATCACCGGTACTTTCACTCTCTATGATACTAATGTGATTGCATTGATAGATCCGGGATCAACTCATTCTTATATATGTATAAATTTAGTATCTAGTAAGACTTTCTCTGTACAGTCTATTGAATTTGTTATTAGAGTATCAAACTTCTTAGGCAAATGTGTTTTGGTTGACAAATTCTGTGAGAATTGTCCATTAATGCATTGGTATTTCTATTTTATGGCTAATCTGATCTTGTTTCCATTCGATAAATTTGATGTGATTTTGGGTATGGATTGGTTGGCTATGCATAATGCTATAGTGGATTGTAGACGAAAGACAATTAAACTGAAATGTCATAATAATGAAACTATTAGAATTGAATCTGGTGATATGAATAGTTTGCCAGTTGTGATCTCGTCTATGTTAGCACAGAGATTTGTAAGAAAAGGGTGTGAAGCTTATCTAGCCTATGTACTTGATAAGAAAGTGACAGAAACAAAGATTGAATTAGTACCAGTTGTGTGTGAGTATCCAGATGTATTTCCTGAAGAATTACCAGGTTTACCACCTATCAAAGAGGTTGAGTTTGGTATTGAATTAGTACCGTGTACAATGTCGATATCTATAGCTTCGTACAAAATGGCACCAGTAGAGTTAAAAGAATTGAAAGCTCAGTTGCAAGAATTGACAGATAGAGGTTTTGCCAGATAAGTTTTCCCCTTAGGGTGCACCGGTGTTATTTGTGAAAAAGAAAGACAGCACGATGATGATGTGTATAGACAATCGACGGCTCAATAAAGTGACAATCAAGAATAAATACCCTTTTCCTCGAATAGATGATTTGTTTGATCAGTTAAAAGGGGAAACCATGTTTTCAAAAATTAATTTGAGATTGGGTTATTACCAGTTGCGAGTTAAAGACTCAAATGTGCTAAAGATTGCATTCAGAACAAGGTATGGACACTACGAATTTCTTGTTATGCCTTTTAGACTAACAAATGCACTTGCTGTTTTTATAGACTTGATGAACTGGATCTTCAAGTCGTATTTAGACTAATTCGTAGTTGTGTTTATTGATGAAATTTTGATTTACTCTCAAGACAAACTGGACCATACCGAACATTTGAGAATCGTGTTACAAACTTTGAGAGATAAATAGTTGTTTGCAAAGTTCAGCAAATGTGAGTTTTGGCTAAGAGAGGTCAGTTTTTTGGGACATATAGTTTCAGCCAAGGGTATCCGAGTTTACCCCTGCAAAATTTCTGGGATTATAGATTGGAAGCCTCCAAGAAATGTATCTGAAGTTCGTAGTTTTCTAGGACTAGCTGACTATTCTAGATGATTTGTAAAAAGTTTCTCGATGATTGTGACTCTGATAAAGCGATTACTTCAAAAAAATGTTAAATTTGAGTGGTCAGAAAAGTGTCAACAGAGCTTTGAACTATTGAAAGCATTATTGATAGATGCACTAGTGTTAGTTCAACCTGAGTCGGGTAAAGAATTCGTAGTTTTCAGTGATGCATCATTAAATGGCCTAGGTTGTGTTTTGGTGCAGGAAGGCAAAATTGTAGCTTATGCCTCGAGATGGTTGAAGCCGCATGAAAAGAATTATCCAACACATGATCTAGAGTGAGCTGCGATACTGTTCGCATTGAAAATTTGGCGTCATTAAGTGTTTGGTGAGAAATACCATATTTATACCGACCAAAAAAGTTTGAAATATCTGATGAATCAAAAAGAGTTGAATTTGAGACAGCGAAGATGGTTAGAGTTTCTAAAAGATTATGAATTAGTGATTGATTATCATCTAGGGTGGGCAAATGAAGTTGCTGATGCTTTGAGTCGAAAGTCCATATTTGCTTTACGAGCTTTGAACACACACTTAGCTTTGTCTGAAGACAGTTTGTTAGTAGTCGAATTGAAAGCGAGGCATTTATTTCTACAACAGATTTGTAAAGCTCAAAAGTTTGATAATGAGTTGCAAGCAAAACTAGCTCTGTGTAAGTCAAGTCTTGATTCAGAGTTTCAAATAGGGCTTGATGACTATTTGATGTTTTGTGATAGAATATGCGTATTGAGAAATTCTGAGCTCATTAGGAAGATTCTAAACGAAGCACATAGTAGTTACTTATCAGTACATCTGGGAAGCATGAAAATGTATAACGATTTAAAACAGTTTTATTGGTGGCATGGTATGAAACAAGATATCTCAGAATTTGTTTCGAAATGATTGATTTGTCAGCAAGTCAAGGCTGAGCATCAAGTGCCATCAAGTTTATTACAGCCTATTATAATTCCTGAGTGAAAGTGGGATAGAGTAACAATGGATTTTGTATAGGGTTTGCCCTTATCACTGAAAAAGAAAAATACGATCTAGTTTTTTGTTGACAGATTGACGAAATCAGCTCATTTCATTCTGGTACATATGGATTATTCACTTGATAAATTTGCGGAGTTGTATATGTAACAGCCCGATTTAGACCCTATTCAGAACAGTCGTTTCGGGACTACGACTCCGAGTCAGAAAAATATTTTAAAATTATTTTCTATGTTTTTTACGTGTGAATTTATATCTATGAAATTTTCGTGTTTTGATTTTGCCATTTGAGTGTCGATTTAATAAAAAGGGCTTAATCGTGTAAAATGAAAATTTGAAGGTTAAATGTGGAAGTGCCTAATTGTAGTTGTCTTTATAATATGATGTATTTATAATGCAATTAAAACATAATTAAAGGTGATGGACAATTGTGACCTCATTACATATTGGTTTTATATTAATTAATAAAGGTTAATTTTGTAATATGTTAAATAATATAAGGTATAATAAAACATAAAATAAGAAACAAGCCATGCATTCATCTTTTAATGGCCGAATATTGTAAGAAAGAAAAGAAATAAAAATTTAGGTTCGGCCCTTTGTTAAGCTTGATTCAAGATCAAGAACCAAAGAAATCGAATTTGGATTGGGGGAAAATAAAAGTTGTCGATTAGTCGTCCCGTTCTGATTTTCATTGTTCGAGGTAAGTTTATAAGCAAATAGATGTTGTTTATTTTAAATAAATACAAGTTTATTATGCTGAAATGAATTATGTGAAGTATATATGTTGTTAGCCGAATGTGTATATGTTAGGGAGCTATATTTACAAATTCGTTTCGACCGAGTTATGACGTCTGAAAGCCCCGTATGAACCTTAGGAATAGCTAGTAAACATATGTCATGACATAGGATCCCGATATGTGATGTTCAAGTAAGACCATGGCATCGATATATGAGTGCGAGTAAGACCACGTTTAATACGTTGGCATCGATATGTGATTTCGATATATGTGTGCGAGTAAGACCACTTTAATACGTTGGCATCGATATGTAATTTTGATATATACAATATATGGTATGTTATGTCTATGAGAATGGTTTACTAATTCGGCTTAGTTTTGGTGTGAAACGATAATGAAATATATATATTCGAATATGTATTAGTTGTTTTAATTCAGTTGTAATGGCAATGTGTGTATATATATATATGTGCATAAGTCATGGTTGATAATGTAGTGAATTGGCCAAATAGAGTCAAGTTGTATATTATCTAGACTTATTAATATGCTATATATTTGGTTCGGCAAATATGTTTAAAGTAGGTCATTATGTGTTTACTTGTATGTTCATATTATAATTGTGGTATTTAATATTTTTGGCTTATGTTTAGCTATAAAAATTTGATTAATGAATGCAATTTTTGTGTTGGTTTTAAAGGGCATATTACTTGGATGTTTGGGTTAGTTTATTTGAGTAGTTTAATTGATTAAGTTGATAAAATATTATAATATTTTATATATATAAATGTTATGCAATTGTTGTGGTTAGGTAATAATTGTTATAAAGGTATGGTAATATTTGATAAAAGAAATAGACATAATGATATATGTTATTTATATAAAATTAAATGATATATGTTTATATGTTTTAAAGTAGGTGCATAAAATTTGTAAGTTGATAAGATATTCTATATTTAAATCATTCAATTGCCTTAAATGTTAAGTTTGCATATATGTTTTGTATATGAAAAGAAATATATTGGGTTATGAGTTAAGCATTTGATTTCTATGATTATTTGGTTGTATTGATTGAATAGTTAATATTAAAAAAAATTATATGAATGGTAGAATCCAAGCATGTTAGTTAGGCTTGAAATTTTACTAGATGATTAACTTTGTAATGAAAGTCTGTTCTGAGTCTGTATTATGATCGGTCATGCCTCATAACCCTATTCCTGTGATGGATATGGGTTAGGGGTGTTATATTTGATTTGCATTAGAGCTATGATTTAGTCAATTCTAGGACTAACGTAGCGCATGTGAGTCTAGCTATACATTCCGTATTATATATTACGATAGTCTAATAAATTTTGACATTAGAAAATGTGTTTTCGTATAGTAAATGAATCCGGATCGAGCTATAAGGATGACGTAAAAGATAATGCGCTTGCTCCTGCTCAAGGGGCAGCGCCAGCTGATTCTAGGCCGATTTTGAGTAGTATAGAGGGAGAGCCTAAGAAAACCTTCTTCCAGTTAATGAATGAGTGGTTCAAGGAGCTCGTTAGAACGAATCCAGCTGCTCAACAACCTCCACCCCCTCAAGTTCCTGTAACTTCTCAATTTATATGAAAAGAAAAGAAAAGAAAAATTGATTTTGAAGCCGAAGATTCCTGTGTGAGATCATCGGGTAAATTATTTCAATCTGCATCAAAGAAATTATGAAATGATTATAACCATTCAAAGGCTAAGTGGGACACTCTAGTAGAGATCGTGCTAGATCATATTCGAACTTCAGAGCTTCTACTACTTCGATTGATAGTGTTGAAAATGTCAAATCTGATTGACCTGAGTGCAAACGTTGTGGTAAGAGACATTTGGGTATTTGTAGATTGAATAATCAAGCTTGTTTCAAATGTGGATCCTTAGATCACTTTATCCGAGATTGTCCCAAGTTGGTTGAGCGAGAGATTGTGCAAAACCCGAGATCGAGTAACATTTCAGCTAAGGGTAGGTCTTCTAGAAATGCGGGAAATGTAAGTAGTAGCCAGAGAGTAACTAAAGACATAGTAGTTCGATCTGAGGCATGCGCATCTGCCAGACCTATTTCCATTCCCGCACGTGAGGAGGCTTCATCCCTTGATGTTATTACTGGTACATTCACTCTCTATGATACTAGTGTAATTGCATTGATTGATCCTAGTTCGACTCATTCTTATGTATTGAGACCTTAGTATCCAGTAAGACTTTTCCTGTAAAGTCTGCTGAGTTTGTAATTAGAATATCGAACCTCTTGGGCCGGTGTATTCTGGTTGATAAAATGTGTAAGAATTGTTCATTAATGGTTCAAGATTCATGTCTTCCAATTGATTTGATGTTGTTATCATTCTACGAGTTCAACATAATTCTGAGTATGGATTGGTAGACTTTGCACAATGCTATTGTAAATTGTAAATGAAAGACTATTGATTTAAGATGCCAAAATGATAAGATTAATCGATTGAGTCTAATGATCTGAATGGTTTACCAAGAGTGATATTTTCGATGTTAGCTCAGAAATATGTGAGAAAAAGTTGTGAAGCTTACTTTGCACATGTGCTTGATAGTAAAGTGACCAAAACGAAGATTGAATCAGTACAGTTGTGTATGAGTATCTAGATTTGTTTCCTGAAGAATTACCAAGTTTGCCACCTATCCGAGAAGTAGAATTTGGTATTGAGTTAGTGCCAAGGACGACTCCGATTTCTATAGCTCCATACAGAATGGCACCTATTGAATTAAAAGAATTAAAAGTTCAATTGCAAGAGTTGACTATTGAGGTTTGCGCGACAGTGTTTCTCTCCCTGGGGTGCACCAGTTTTATTTGTGAAAAAGAAAGACAGAACTATGAGAATGTGCATTGATTATGAACAGCTCAAGAAGGTGACTTAAAAGAATAAGTATTCGTTGCCATGGATTGATGACCTATTTGATCAACTAGAAGGGGCTACAGTGTTTCAAAGATAGATTTGAGATTAGGCTAATATCAGTTGTGAGTTAAAGACTCTAATGTGCCAAAGACTACTTTCCTAACGAGGTACGAACACTATGAGTTTTGGGTTATGCCTTTCGGACTTACTAATGCACATGCTATTTTCATGGATTTGATGAACTAGATCTTCAAGCAGTATTTAGATCGGTTTGTGGTTGTGTTCATAGGTGACATTTTGATCTATTCCCGTGATGAATCCAAACATGCCGAACATTTGAGACTTATGTTATAGACTTTGCGAGATAAACAACTGTATGTGAAGTTTAGTAAATGTGAGTTCTGACTACGCAAAGTCATTTTCAGGGACATGTTGTATCAGCATAGGGTATTCGGGTTGATCTGAGTAAAATCTCAGCTATACTTGATTGGAAACCTTCGAGAAATGTTTCTAAAGTCTGAAGTTTTGTGGGACTTGTTGGTTACTATAGACGGTTTGTGAAAGGTTTCTCTATGATTGCAACCCCAATGACAAAGTTATTACAGAAAGATGTTAAGTTTGAGTGGTTAAAAAAGTTCCAAAAAAGTTTTGATCAGTTGAAAGCCCTTTTGACCGAAGCTCCGATGCTAGTTCAACCAGAATCGGGTACAGAATTTGTTATTTATAGTGATGCATCTTTAAATGGTTTGGGCTGTGTTTTAATGCAGGAAGGCAAAGTCATAGCCTATGCCTCGAGATAGTTAAAGCCGCATGAAAAGAATTATCCAATAGACGACGTAGAATTGGCAACTATTGTGTTTGCATTGAAGATACGGCGTCACTATCTGTTCAGTGAGAAATGTTATGTTTATTTTGATCACGAAAGTCTGAAATATTTAATGACTCAGAAAGATCTGAACTTGAGACAGCAACGATGGTTAGAGTTTCTAAAAGACTACGAGCTTGTGATTGATTATCATTCAGGAAAGGCTAATGTCGTACACCATTGTATCGGATCGAACTTAGTGAAAACAAAATACACGGGGTCGATTTGATCAGAGAGACTGAATAGAAAATAAAAGTGATCCATAAAAGTTTAAAAACAACATCAGATCGTCAAAAATCATATGCGGAGTTGAAAAGAAAAGATATAGAATTTCAGATCGGGGATCAAGTCTTTTTGAAAGTCTCAGCATAGAAGAAAATACTCAAATTTGGACGTAAAGGCAAATTGAGTCCGAGATTTATTGGGATGTATGAGATTATAGAACGTATCAGGCCAGTTGCTTACAGACAGTGTTGCCACCTAAGTTAGAAAAGATCCATAATGTATTCCATGTTTCAATGCTTCATAGATATCGATCTGATCCCTCACATGTGACTAATCCGTCAGAGATTGAGATTATGTTTGATATGACATATGAGGAAGAACCGATTAGCATTCTGGCTAGCGAGGTTAAAGAATTACGAAATAAGAAAATTCTGATAGTGAAAGTATTGTGGCATAAACACAGGGTTGAGGAAGAAACGTGGGAGCCAGAGGATGCAATGAAAGAACGTTATCTGAACCTATTCACCAGTAAGACTTCTGGGATGAAAATCCCTAAATGGGGGGAGTTGTAACAACTCGATTTAAACCCTATTCAGAACGATGGCTTTGGGACCACGAATCCAAGTCAGAAAAATATTTTAAAATTATTTTCTATGTTTATTATGTGTGAATTTATATTTTTGAAATTTTCGTGTTTTAATTTTTCCATTTGAATGTCGATTTAATAAAAAGGGCTTAATCGCTTAAAATGAAAATTTGAAGCTTAAATGTGGAAGTGCCTAATTGTAGTTGTCTTTATAATATGAAGTATTTATAATGCAATTAAAGCATAGTTAAAGGTGATGGACGGTTGTGACCTTATTACATAATGGTTTTATATTAATTAATAAAGGTTAATTTTGTAATATGTTAATTAATATAAGTTTTAATAAAACATAAAAAAAGAAACAAGCCATGCATTCATCTTTTAATGGCCGAATATTGTAAGAAAGATAAGAAATAAAATGTTTGAAGGTTTGGCCCTTTGTTATGCTTGATTCAAGATCAAGAACCAAAGAAATCGAATTTGAATCGGGGGTGTAACGCCCCAAATTTGGGACTAGAAGTATTGGGCCTTGAGTATGGGTCCATAAGGAGATTGTATATAATCATTTAATTGTGCAAGGAAATAACATAATTAAATGTCTGCTTTGGTGGTTAATGGCTCTGAGAAGTGTTGGAGAAATCTTGGGTTCAAACTTGGGCTTTTGAATAAAATTTTGTTTTAAGTGAATAAAACCCTGGGTGTTTGGATAAAGGCCTTTTAAATTATTGTGTTAAATAACTGACACAAAGAAGCATGTGGTCTAGTGGTTGTGGCGTCACTAATGTTGCAAGGGAGCCTGGGTTCAAGTCCTGGCTCTTGCAATTTATTTTGTTTTTTCTTTTAAAGGAACTTGGACTTTGGCCTATAGACCTTATAATTAATTGAGGATATTTTGTGACACAAAAAGAGCCTGTGGTGGAGTGGCAAGGTGGCGTGTTGTGTAACTGTGAGGTCTAAGGTTCAAGTCTTGGGATGCGTAATGGAGTATTTATTTTTCTATTTAAGCTATGTAGGAGGTGGAGTTGGACCGAAACTCTATGGTTGAAGTGGTCATAAGAAAATAAGGAATTTTATTAATGATTGAAAGTAATCCTACATCAGGAAGCTAACATGAGAATTGGCAAGAAGCTGGCTTTAAATAGAGCGAACCAGATGAGTTGTAGGGGGAAAAGTGACTAAGACTCAATGCAGGATGTGCCAAGGTTAGTGATCGTGGACTTCGGCGCTTTCTCATAAACAAGTGTGTATTTCACACTACTCTAGTTGTAGAATGACAAATGCTGGAATGCTGAAATGCAGTTCACACGACGATGGCAGCCACACAAGCGTGCGAGCACATGTGTGGGAGCTTTGACGTGAGGATTGAGGCCATCATGAGTGCTCTCGTGGGCTTAGGTTGCTTTGGGCCACGATGGGTCGGGATGGGCCATGTGGGCCCAATGTGCCCTTGGGCCCAAGTGGATAAATTGTATGATTGTGTAGTAAATATTGGATTGGACTATGTGAATCTCATATCTGTAGGCTAGTATTACTGAAATGCCCCTGTAGGGTAGAATTATTGAAATACCCTTGGTTTACAAAATTACCAAAATACATGCATATAGCAAAATTACCAAAATACCCCTAATTTGTAAAATTACCGAAATACCCTTGACATATAAAATTACTGAAATACCCTTAACTTGAAAAATTACCGAAATACCCTTAATTTATAAAATTACCAAAATACCCCTAATTTGGAAAATTAAAGAAATACCCCTAATTTACAAAATTACAAAAATACCCTTAACTTTCAAAAAATTATAGAAATACCATTGGTTTGCAAAATTATCGAAATACCTTTGGTTTGTAGATTTACCAAACACCCTTGTAGGGTGAAATGACTAAAATACCCTTAATAGGTAAAAAGACCGTTCTACCCTCTAGGGTATATGACTCACTGACAATATAATTTGATTGATTTGACTATGTTTTGACTGAGAATGTCTGACTGTGATTGGACTGTTGTGATTGTGATTTGTATGATTTTGTATGTCGTGTGTATATTTGCTGCATTCATATAATATTATGTTGCACATGGGTGGGGATTATGAAAGGAGGAAGAAATTAAGGATCGCATGGTTGCTTGACGACCGTGGATCCACCGATTGAGGATCGCATGGTTGCTTGACGACAGTGGATCCACCAATTAAGGATCGCATGGTTACTTTATTACCGTGGATCCGCCGGTGGCCTTTAAGCCCAATATATGATTATTGATGACTTTGTGTCAATCATATTTGCCCGAGGCTGTGTGCCGACTATATTACCATCGCTGATGGCTATGTGCCTAACATGATACAGTTACCGATGGCTTAAAGCCAATTATTCTGATTATGGCTTTGCGCCAACCTACATATGGCTCTGTGCCTGTAACACCCCTAACCCGTAACCGACATCGGATTAGGGTTACGAGGCATTACCAGATAGACAGAACATTTCGGACCAATTCAGAATCACAGGTATTATTTAACATCATTTCATAAGCAATCATCTCTAAATACGATCCTAGACAGGGTCTTACACGAAATCAATGCAATTACATCGTACCTTAAACGGATGTTTTAGGTCTCATAGACCATATTTAGAGATGATTGCTTATGAAATGATGTTAAATAATACCTGTGATTCTGAATTGGTCCGAAATGTTCTGTCTATCTGGTAATGCCTCGTAACCCTAATCCGATGTCGGTTACGGGTTAGGGGTGTTACAGGCACAGAGCCATATGTAGGTTGGCGCAAAGCCATAATCAGAATAATTGGCTTTAAGCCATCGGTAACTGTATCATGTTAGGCACATAGCCATCAGCGATGGTAATATAGTCGGCACATAGCCTCGGGCAAATATGATTGACACAAAGTCATCAATAATCATATATTGGGCTTAAAGGCCACCGGCGGATCCACGGTAATAAAGTAACCATGCGATCCTTAATTGGTGGATCCACGGTCGTCAAGCAACCATGCGATCCTCAATCGGTGGATCCACGGTCAAACATTTAACATCATTTCAGAACATAGAAAATTTTACAATTCTATTGAGGTCACACGCCCATACATCCAGGCCGTGTGCCTCACACGGGCATCAGACACACCCATGTGAACTAGCCATGCCAAACCAGGGTAACCATACTGGCTTTCACCCATAGCCAATAAGCATGCCTCTGTGCTATGGTCGTGTGATACTTAGCTAGCTACTGACTTTAGCCTACGGCCATATGACACGCCCATGTCACCTGACCGTGTGGCACCAAACAGGCTTGATTTAAGCCAATTTGCCACCGCTTTTAGAGGTCATCCCTACAAGCCATAATAGACAACATTTGTACTTAAATTTTCAACCAATTCCATACTCATAACATGCTTCATTATAACAAAAACATATTAATTCATAAAACACTACAACCATACACCATTTGACACCTTCAACCAAAAACCTAAACTATATACAACATTTCATTTGCTAGCCAACTCCCATGGCATAATATATACACATCAAAACTTATATACATAGACCTTCTAGCCTATACATGCCATACTTTAAAATAATTACACTTTCAAAAGTACCAAAATGAGATCGATAGTGTGGTGACGATCCTCGACTATCCCCGAGCCTTCAGTAGCTATGATTACTGAAAAAGAAACAATAATCACACAGAGTAAGCTACAAAGAGCCTAGTAAGCCAAATACAATTGGTTTAACTACCAAAGCATATAAATACAATTCACCCATATAGATTCATAACGATTTCATAGAATAATTCATAAACTTAACCATGCTCCTTTGTTTGCATATATGTCATGCTTCATTTCCATACATATTTCACAGAGACAGCATTTTTCATATTCAGAAATTTAGTACGATACAAACGTACCTGCATAGGTTGTACATTTCATATACTCAATCTTAGATTTCGTACGCTATCATCAGACGGATCAGAAATGATATAGATGCTCATAAACAAGTACAATGCCGATGTCCCAGACGTGCTCTTACATGTAATTCAATATCGATGCCTCTGTCCTAGACAGGGTCTTACACGAAATCAGATACGATGCCGATGTCCCAGACATGGTCTTATATGTAAATCTCAATCGAGGATTGTGTCCTAGTGAAGGTGATGTGAGCACGCCTGGGGCATCCTTGAATGCAAATCATGAATCAATCGAGCTTCCAAAAGGCCCCATGACTCGAGCTCGAACAAAGCAAATTCAAGATGCTTTATCCGCATTGGTGTTGCGTATTTAGGATGAAAACAATGTTCATAACGTTGGAGGAGCTAAGGACAATGCCTTGAAGACTCCGTGCACCCTTTTGCAATCCGATCTTAGCTCCTCTCCAACTCCCCATGCGCCATTCAGCTCCCATCAGCTCACTTGAGCTCAATTCAGCTCGTTTGAGTTCGAATTTAGCTCGTTTCAGCTTATTCCTTCTTCATCTCAATAAACTAAGTCTTATTTTAGTTTTTAATTAAGTTTGCTATAGCTTATGCCGAAACCCCTAGCTCAACTTAGCTCACTAAGTGTTTTGACTATTTGAACTAGCTGAATTTATTAGTTGACTCTTATTTAATTTGTCCAAATTTAGTTATTGTCATTAAGTTGTTTAGTTAATATTTTAATTATAATTATATGAATAGTTGTTTGTTATTTAATTATGTTAATTGATTCATGTAGGTTAGTCGAATGTGGAAGGTTCATTCATGACAAGATGCATGAACGGGAAAGTACAATGAATGGGAAGATACATGCATGGATCGGTTCAATGTTTGGAAGCTATACATTCATGAACATGGAGGGTTAATGAATATTGAAGACGTACCTCCCATGGACGGCACACATGCATGTATGAGGGACATTTAATGCAAGTGCATGTACGGCTAGGTTCAAGCCTCCTACCAAGTTCCATGTACAGCCGATGCATGTGGGAGGACTCTTGGTGTTTCCTAAGCATCTACTCGGCCAAGAGACACCTCTTGGAAGTATCATGCACACCTTGGCCGAACCTAGACAACCCGTTGAGCTTCCAAAGGTGTACATCCATCAAGTGACTTAAAGCTCATGCATGAAGCTGTCCAAACACATTCCTATCAACCGAATCAAGATAAGACAATTAAAGTGTTCATTCTAGAATATTCTAGCTAGTTCATGACCGAATTTGCTTAGCCTTTAAGCTAGCTAGTTTGTCCATTCGGTTACTACATGTTTGCCTTTAAATAGTTTGTTGATTTCATTGTTAAGGGACTTTTGCCAAATTTGTTAATGAATATTTGTTCTTGTGAGGTTGCTTCCTCTCATATCTCGTACAAGTTTCGAAAGACTTATCTGGCTTGTGCTAGTGGCGTCAATCGTCTTGTTTTGAACTTATCACCAATTTTGGTGTGGCGTTCACCTATCCATCTATCCATAATTTTTTCACCTTAACAACATAGGAATCGGGGTGACACTTCTTAGTGTTGAATCATTCCTGACGTTGAGTTCGTTTTCCATTCCCAACTTTTAACTTTCTTTCTTGTTAACCCAAACTGAACCATCTATCCTTCATCCATCTTTGCTACCCTTAACCAAACCTACTGCTAAACTTACCCTTCTTGAAACCTTCCGCTAACCCATCCCTTTCCATTCATTTCTAATTCTAAAACTCGAAGCACGAATGACTCTCTTGAACGACGATCGGGCAACTAAGTGAGTTTGACTCATCAACCAGAGTCGGATCGCATCATTTGGTATTAGAGCTTGTTAATCGAGAGGCACCGACATTCGTATCAAGATCGAAATAGGTTTGTAGTTGTAAAAAAATTTGAATTAAAAAAAAATTCAGTTGTAATTTTCATTCTCGCTATTGTAATAGTGATATTGTAAAGTATAAAAAAAATAAAAAAAATACGAAATTAAAAAAATATTTATACAAAATTAAAAAAAAAGTGTGTGATCAAGATCTGTTCTTTTGGTTTTATATTTTGTTCTAATCTTCAATCTTTCTTTCCATCAATTCCCCCCCAAAACGCCACACTACACCAGAGTCTATTTTTCTTTTAGCCTACCCATACATCGTGGCATTCTAACCTTTGTAACCATCTTGAAACAGACCCCAAAGCACCAAGACAAGTCGAAAGAAAGAAAATACGAGGTTACGAGAGTAAGCTTGAGTGGAAAAAGGTTAGAGTGCATGAGAACATTCGAGAGTGCGAAAAAACCAAAAACAGACAAAAACACGAGTGTGAGTGCCATCATTCTTTCTTTCCGAGTGAACTCGCGAGGATTTTGTAGTGAGGAATTTGTGTCTATTTTACTTGACAATTTTCCTTTCAGTGATAACATCATGTCTCACGAAGAATTTGCCGAATCAGAATATCAATATTTGGTGCAAGAAATGCAAAGAATGGTGAAAACTAAGTTTGACAAATTGCACGAGAGATTAGATCGTGTGGAGAAAAGAGACCAACGGGCACAAATGTCATCAAGTCAAAAAGTGGATTCGAGAGCATCACGGAGATACACATCCAACGACTACTCAAGAAGAGATTACGATCGAGATTCTTTTTCATCAAGGAATTCAAGACAAAGAGAAGCCGATTTTGATTTTGAATCCTTCCGAGAAGACGTGCAAGATGAAAGATACACCTCTTCAAGAGCTCCAAAGAAAATAGCCACGGAAAGATCTTCACGAAGGATTGTTCGTGAATCATATGTAAATGATTTTTCTTCTTTTGATCAAAATGAATTTTCTCCTAAATCTTTTGTAACCTCTTGTAAAAAGAAAGTGAGAAAAGAAGAAGACGAAAAGCAAAAAGAGATCAAAAGAAAAGAGAGGCAAGAAAAGAATATGAGAGAAAATGAGAGGATTTTGAATGAAATCGAGAGAAGAAACAAAGAAAAGAGAGAAAAACAAAGAAAAGAAAGTGAACAAGAAAACAAAACCGAAAAAGACATTGAAAAAGAAAATGAGTTTGAACAAAAGAAAAGAGTGGAAAGAGAAATTGAGGTAAAAGAAACGAGTGTTTCCAAAGAAAAAGATTCGAGTGGAAAAGATGTTAGTGAGCAAGCGAGGTTTGTTTCCACTAACCCACTTATTAGTTTTTCTTGCGATTTCTCTTCCCAGGTTTTTGAAAATTCGTGTGACCACTTCCAGCTTCAATACCTTCCCAACGAGCGGCGATTTTTGTTCTACAAGAAAGGTAAGAATGAGAAAGACAACCGCCCACTTTTGTCCGAAGGTAAGAGAGGTAAGGACTCTATGATTATTGAGTCACGACCATTTGACTTAAAAACTACTAATAAAGGTTTTGATGGTTCAATTTCTAAAAGGTCTCAAAATTTTGATTTTGTTAGTTACTGTTCAAATTTTGATGTTAATGACCTTGTCACAAGAAGAACCATGAAAAATTTGTCTTATGACATGTTTAACCTTTCTGTTGAGTTGGTTTTGCCTATGCAAATCGTGGCGGTGTGTGATAAAAGTTTTGCACATAAAAATTTTGATGTGTTTCAATTCTTAAACTCTTTGAATATATGTGCTAAACCTTTTTTCTTAAACATGCCTATTCAATTGGTCTGTGATGATTTTGAACTTTTGAAAGGAGACATGTACACAACTTCTTTGTTCAACATATGTGTTCAAAGGTTTTCACATACAATGAATAATCCGTTTGATTTTGTCATTCAAGAGAAATATTTAAATTTTTGTACGAAGTTTCCATGTATTGATTTGCCTATTCGATTGAGTTTTGTGAAGTATGAATGTTTGCATGTTCGTCTGCCTAAACCTTCTTTGATCTACTTTTTTGATTTATTTGAGAAATTGAAATTCTTGCTGTATTTTGGGATAAGTGATCAAAATCGAGTGTTTAAGCCTGGAGCTAGCCACTTTAAGTTGTTACCAAGAGAAGGTAAGCATCATAATTTCCATGTAGATAAATTTGTTGTACCTTTTCATCCATTGCGAATTTTATCTTCATTTCTGAAAATAAATCTTGTGGTTAGTTTACAAAGTCAAAATCAAGCCTTTGATTCTGGAAATTTTATTTTTAAACCCAGAATTGATTCATACGATCAACTTGTGAATAGCATCTCAATTTGTCCTTCTAAGTACATTATCCATGGTGACCTTGACATCTTCCATCTTTGTGGTAATTTCATTTTGAAGAGCGCGAGTTACTTATTTGATTTTTCACCTTTTCAGGTTTATTCGAGTTCAAAGTATCGATTACATCACCTTGCTAAGGAGCAAAGGTTTGTTTTGCGCAAACGAGGTAACATCGAACTAACATCATGTAACTTCCAAGTTAATCAAGGTAAGTCAACAATATCTTTGTTTTGTTTGAAATATAAAGAAAACGGTGTTGTTGATGATGCCTTTGTGGAAGGTGGTCATATTGTTCATCCTACTACTGTAAGTCCATTTAATCGAATACGCCAAGGTGAGATTGTTCAAATCAAAAAGCCAATTGAATATGTCCTTTGTTTTGATCCATTTGGAATGTTGTGGTTGAAACGAGGAATGCATTCTTGTTTGTTAAATTGCATGATTAATCATTCCCTGTTTTCATTTTATTCAATTGATCACATTGATAACATATCAAAATTGTGCGATAATGTGAAGTATCCATGTTATGAATGAATAAAATTCTTGCCATATGACCTTTGGGCTAAATTTTACATGTACCATCCGAATTTAAATACTTTCCACTTGTCATTGCCAAAATTGGTAAGTCAATTCGGTAAGATAAGATTCGTCTTTTGCTCAACATTCAGGTTATCTATTGGTTTTTATTGTCTTAACCCTCTGCTACTTATTTATGATGGTGATGTGTTAAGTTATCCATTGGTGAATCAATTTCAGGTTTGCTTGATATCCTTTGTCCCATTCGACCAAGGAAAACCGAGCAAGAAAAAATATTGTCCTTTAGACAAATGGTTCGACTTGAGGACAAGTCGCTTTGAAGATGGGGGGAATGATGTGAGCACGCACGGGACATCCTCGAATGCAAATCATGAATCAATCAAGCTTCCAAAAGGCCCCATGACTCGAGCTCGAACCAAGCAAATTCAAGATGCTTTATCCGCATTGGTGTTGCGCATTTGGGATGACAATAAGGTTCATGACGTTGGAGGAGCTAAGGACAATGCCTTGATGACTCCATGCACCCTTTTGCAATTCAATCTCAGCTCCTCTCCAGCTCCCCATGCGCCATTCAGCTCCCATCAGCTCACTTGAGCTCAATTTAGCTCACTTGAGCTCAATTCAGCTCGTTTGAGTTTGAATTTAGCTCATTTCAGCTCATTCCTTCTTCATCTCAATACACTAAGTCTTATTTTAGTTTTAAATTAAGTTTGCTACAGCTCATGCCGAAACCCCTAGCTCAACTTAGCTCACTAAGTGTTTTAACTATTTGAGCTAGCCGAATTTATTAGTTGACTCTTATTTAATTTGTCCAAATTTAGTTATTGTCATTAAGTTGTTTAGTTAATATTTTAATTATAATTATATGAATAGTTGTGTGTTATTTAATTATGTTAATTGATTCATGTAGGTTAGCCGAATGTGGAAGGTTCATTCATGACAAATACATGAACGGGAAAGTACAATGAATGGAAAGATACATGCATGGATCGGTTCAATGTTTGGAAGCTATACATTCATGAACATGGAGGGTTAATGAATATTGAAGACGTATCTCCCATGGATGGCACACATGCATGTATGAGGGACATTTAATGCAAGTGCATGTACGGCTAGGTTCAAGCCTCCTACCAAGTTCCATGTACAGCCGATGCATGTGGGAGGACTCTTGGTGTTTCCTAAGCACCTATTCGGCCAAGAGACACCTCTTGGAAGTATCATGCACACCTTGGCCGAACCTAGACAACCCGTTGAGCTTCCAAAGGTGTACATCCATCAATTGACTTAAAGCTCATGCATGAAGCTGTCCAAACACATTCCTATCAACCGAATCAAGACAAGACAATTAAAGTGTTCATTCTAGAATATTCTAGCTAGTTCATGACCGAATTTGCTTAGTCTTTAAGCTAGCTAGTTTGTCCATTCGGTTACTACATGTTTGCCTTTAAATAGTTTGTTGATTTCATTGTTAAGGGACTTTTACTAAATTTGTTAATGAACATTAGTTCTTGTGAGGTTGCTTCCTCTCATATCTCGTACAAGTTTCGAAAGACTTATCTGGCTTGTGCTAGTGGCGTCAATCGTCTTGTTTTGAACTTATCACCAATTTTGGTGTAGCGTTCACCTATCCATCTATCCATAATTTTTTCACCTTAACAATATAGGAATCAGGCTGACACTTCTTAGTGTTGAATCATTCCTGACGTTGAGTTCTTTTCCCATTCCCAACTTTTAACTTTCTTTCTTGTTAACCCAAACTGAACCATCTATCCTTCATCCATCTTTGCTACCCTTAACCAAACCTATTGCTAAACTTACCCTTCTTGAAACCTTCCGCTAACCCATCCCTTTTCATTCACTTCTAATTCTAAAACTCGAAGCACAAATGACTCTCTCGAATGACGATCGGGCAACTAAGTGAATTCAACTCATCATCTCGCCGGATCGCATCACAAGGTCTTACACGATGTCTTAGAAAGATGTCAACTTTTCTTAGAAATATACAGAGCTTTTCAGATACTAACATATTATCTTACTTTACTTCAAATATATTCATCCGGCACTCAAGGCCATCCAATATAGATTACAGTTTATATGAGCAGGATATAATTCAATTAACATGCAATTGTAATTTGACTTACCTCGGAGGATTTCGGATAAAACGAGTCGACTATTCAACTATTTTGGATTTCCCCCAATCTAAGTCTGATTTTCTTTGTTCATGATCTAATACAATACAAATTTAACCATTCAATCAGTCATTTCATTCAATATAATCCATATACACATATATAAGGCACTTTGCATTTTAGCCCTTACATTTTCACACTTTGACAATTTAGTCCATTTTTCATAAAATCACAAATATACAAAATTTGTTTGTAACAAGGGCTAGCCGAATTTTCATGGCTTTTATAAGCCCAAACAACATGTTTAATTCACAATTTAGTCTTTCAAAACCTCATTTTCAAAATTTAACCCAAATAGCTCAATTTCATAAAAAACTCAAAGACAAAACTTATGAACCATCTACGAAGCCTTCATAATTCATTCAAAAACATCACAAAACTCATGATATCAACAATGGAATTTCATGAAATCTTTAACAGAAACATAAATTCAGACATGGTTTTGAAGAACACGAAGCAACAATCACAGAAACGTAGAAATTACAAAAAAAACAAACAAATTTCATACCTCAATTTAGCTACCAAAGTGTCGAATGTACAAAAGCTTCAAACCCTTCTTTATTTGGCTGATTTTTGGCTAATATGGATGATAATAAGCCACCTTTTTGTTTTCATTTTATGATAATAAGCATTATAATCACCTTTTACCATTTTTCCCTTAATGATATAACATTAAATTCACCAACTACATGACCATTTTTGTCCATCATTAAAACAAATGGTAAATTTGACATGCAAGGATTTTTATTTTAAAAGCCAAGCCAAATAGTTGCTTTAACATCTAGCACTCAACTTTTACACTTTACGCGATTTAATCCTTTTTTTATAATTAAGCACAGAAACAGACAAATTAAATCACAGAAATTTTCACAGATGTAAATTCACATATCAGAAACAAAGAAAATAATATTAAAATATTTTTTGGACTCGAACTTGTGGTCCCGAAGCCACTATTTCGACTAGGGTCAAAACCGGACTGTTACAATGCCAACCTGATTATGGCTGTGTGCCAAACATATTTACCTATGGCTATGTGCCTAACATACTTATTGATGACTCTGTAACCGAAGGCTGTGTGCCGATTATATTACCATCGCTGATGGCTATTAAGCCCAATATTTGATTAGCAGCTTGCTGCAATGAAGGTAGTACCGCAACCTGGCTACCATTGATGTGTATCAGATGGGTGGGTCGATATTTATATCCCCAAATGATGTGTACCAGGGGACAGAGTTGGTGTGTAGTGGTTGGATTATTGGGGTGGGTTGCACAGCATTGCATGTATGATATTATTGTGATATTATTGCGATGTGGGCTTCAGCCCAACTGAAACTAATATGGGCTAAGGCCCAAATGCCACCATTTTGAATAAGGCTCTGGCCCAGGCCGTTACTGTATGCACTGTTACTGATTTTGATAATGGGCTAGGCCCAATTGATTCTGTGAGTCACACGACCTGGCCACACAGTTGTGTGACCCTTGCAGTTTTGAAAATTTTAGTGTTTCCGAAAAATTCTATGAGTTTCTTATTTAGTCCTGATTTGTTTCTAATGTGTATTTTGGGCGTCGAGGGATCGTATAAGGGACAATATGTATGATTTGACTTGGATATAATGTGTTTATCGATATGATATGAAATATTTGAAATTTTTGTCCATTTGATTTGTAAACTCCAATAATGCTTTGTAACCTGGTGACGGATATGGGTTAGGGATGTTACATATCATAACTGATGAAGTTAATTACCCGTGAATCACTTCTTATTTAATAGCGTCGTTGTGTATCCCAAATGATCTTCAGAGAAAATCTAATATCTCTTCTAGAACTTTCTTTATTTTCTAACCAATTCATAGCTCTGACCACATTATTACTAATTCAATCACAGAATTCTTTAGCTTATCTTTTGCCGACTTAACCGGCATAAATCTTGTAAATTCCATTGTATAACACTTTGAGGGTGAGCGGGTGGAGATTGTAAAGCGACTAAATTTAATTCTCATATATACACATCAAACATATCTTTTAAATTGTGAAATCGTACTTACAAGAATGCTATATACATTAAGGATGTGGAATGGAGAGGAGGAGGAGGAAAATAAATATATGTGGAATACATGGAAACTATGGTATATGAAATGTTGATATAATGAAATAAATGATATGTGTTTATAAGAAAACAGAAAGAGAATGATATGTATCATGACATATATATATATATGACTAGTCTCAATGTAATGCTTGTTGGGTATGGAGTTGAATTGAAATGTTTCAGGCAAACATGTTACTCTGCGCATCTGAATTGTGGTATTTTATAAAGATATGATCTAGGTTTAAATATGAATGCTTGATGATTAAGCTAAAGATATTTGGTAAGATGATAATCTTGGTATAAAGTATTTGTGTTTGATCATGTTATATGCTTAAGAGTCGAATAATCATAATTAAGAAGATGTTTGATTGTATATATATATACATATGTTCTTTGTGTTGAATGAATATTAAATTAAAGTTATGAGCCGTATGTGACTAGCATATCTAGTCGACTTTGATACTATTAAATGATGTACTAAGATATGTGTTCCAATGTGGAAATTAAACCCTATGTGGTTGAAAGGATGAAAATCTTTGTTCATAGATATGTATTTCAGTTATACGTAATTGAAGTATAAGTTATGAAAGTATGAAAGAACAGGTGAATTGTTTATCGAAATGTGATATTCGGGCCTCGGCCTAGCAAGCTTTAAGCTGGTGAATAATATTATCGGGCTTCGGGCCTAACAGGCTATAATACCGGTGAGATAATGTTGGGCTTTGGGCCTAGCAGGCTATAATGCCGATGAAATGATATCGGGCTTCAAGCCTAGCAGGCGAAATGCCGGTGAATGAGTTCAGACTTAAAGTCTAGCAGGCTTCGTGCCGGTGATAAATTCGGGTTTAAAACCTAGCAGGCTAAATGCCGGTGATTTGATAAAAGTCTAAGACTATGAGACCTTGTGTTAAATCAGCAATTGAATTCGTTCAATACATTAAGTTTGCCAGGTATGTGATATATATACTTATGCATGTTAGATCGATTGGAATTGAATCATGAATGTGAAATGAGAAGCATAGGTGAAGATGTCATCTGTGTATGTGTGTATTCGGTCATGGTGAAAGGTTATATGAATTATGTGGAATACCATTTAGATATGAATGACGAAAGTAACTGTGGTTATGAAATGGTACAATGGTTGAATTCGGTTGAATTAAAGTTGACACTGAATTATTTAAATGCCTATGTCATATATGTGAGTAAGGGTAAAACCATCGTAAATTATCGATAAGGATGGGCTATGTGCGAACCATCTTATAATTGCTAATTTGAACGGTTGTGTGCGAATCATTGATCATGATGTATTGTATTGATATTATGCTTAAGTGAAATTATAGATATGTGATGAAATTGATTGGTGATATGCATGTTTAAATAATGTGAATGCAAAGAATGTGTGAAAGAGTAAATTTGTAATAAATCTGCTTGGGACAGCAGCAGTAACGTGATTTTGGAAAATCACCATAAATTGTGGAAGTTGAGTTAGAAGCTGAATAAATTATGTAATTAAAGCTTAATGAGTCTAGTTTCTTATAAAAGAAACCGTGTAAGCAAAAGAATTGCTCATAATGAGATATTTGAAGTAGCGGGGTACAGACTCAAATGACTTCGGGGTCCCCTGTTCTGTTTTTTAGAAAATCATTATAATTTGTACAAAAATGGTTATAAGATAAATTTTATATCCTTAGACTCCGTAATGAGTCTAGTTTCATATGAAATAAATGAAAACATATTTTGAACTCTGTACAATGAGAAATTTTAATCGTAGTGAAGAGTGGTCAGATCAGTCAAACAGTGAAACAGGGAAACTTTAAGAAAAATCTGGTATTTATTGGCCACATAAAAAATTCTGAAACTTTTATTGATGGAATATATATATGTCTATTTTCAGGGAAAATTAACGGCAATTGATTTGGAGTTTCGTAGCTCCAGTTATAAATAATTTACTAACTATTTCTCAGGAAGACAACTTGTAGTGAATTTGTGATTATGTTGTAAACATTGATAAAACTTGTTAATGAGTTGCTTATTGTTTTCTTATGAACTTACTAAGCGTAAAGTTTACTCCTCTTTTCTTTCCCATATTCCCTAGGGTTGCCAGGTTAGCTTGGGTTGGAGGCCGTCAGAGATATCATCACATTGTCGAGTCTGCGCTATCGGCGTAAATAAATCTTAGTGTTTCGAGTCTATGGCATGTATAGGATTGTAAAGTTGAGTATGTAATATTATGATTAAGCCAAAGACTTTGTAACACCCCGAACCCGAAACCGACACCAGAGTCGAACACGAGGTGTTAACTGACTTTAACCCCTTATAAAATTTATTTTCCAGACACTGCCCAAACTGTGTACTAGTCGTTTTAAAAATCATATCTTAAGTTTCGTAACTCGAAAATCAGTTTCGTGATTTTTCCCAGAAACTAGACTCATGTGCCCATCTATGTATTTTTTTCTAGAATTTTTGGTCGGGCCAATTAGTACAGTTTATTAGTCAAAGTTCAAACACAACGTAATAGCTTATACATGCCAAAATGTTCTTCTAAGCCAACTAAGAAGAAAGTACCAAAACTTGCTATCCGGTGTGATGACTTCGATGACGGCCTGACCCCGCAAAAATAGATGAGTCCAAGCGACCTATAATGGGTGACAAGGAAACACCGAGTGAGTTTATAACTCAGTAAGTCATAAGCAATGCACTACCATCCATCAATAACATTATCACAAGAGGAAACAAAATGGAACGAGACAATTTACTCCATCCATACCGAACCATACCATAGTTCCTCCAACCTATCGATTCAATTTCATATCAATTCATGCATTCACATTCCATATACTCATCAATAGGACATTGAAGCATTTTCATAAATCAATTTATTTTCGTTACAATCAAACGACTAAACAGCCTTTCACCCATCCTACGATAAATTTTATGTACGTGACTTCAAGTATAGTTGTCACATAGGTTCAAACTTACCGAGCTCAACACCAAGTATAAGCATAGCACCTATTAGCCATGTACTCAAGACACTTACCCGATCCGCTGTCTGCGATCGACTCAATAGTGTCGCACACATAGTGTCCATAATGATTCACGAATGCATATTGAGTCCGCACACCCGGTGCTATATAATCAACTCGCACACTTAGTGCTACGTAATCAAATCGCACACTTAGTGCTACATAGTCAAACTCGCACACTTAGTGCCGCATGGTCAATTCGCACACTTAGTGCATCATATTCATTTTGCACACTTAGTGCAACATAGTCAAATCGCACACTTAGTGCTGTACAATTTAATCCTGCGCACTTAGCGCCAATCTCATGGTCATAAATGGTTATACCCGCACGTTTAGTGCCGAGATCAACAACTCAGTACATCTTACCTCTTTTCTTTTCATTCAACAATTTCATCATCACATACGTACATGCATATATATATATATGTATATTTATTCATTCCATTCAGCATCAATACATAAACATTATGACCATTTGAAATAATACCAACTACATGCTTAATGACTTACCTTGTGTTGGGTAAGACGGTTCCAACACGGCTACTCAGTGATCTTTTCTTTGCCTTTGCTTGATTCTCCTCCTTTAGCTCCTTGAGCTTAATCAATAATTCACTAGTTTAACCATCTTGTTAAACATTCATAATTCAATTACACATGCATATGTATGTTTGTATATTCGGCAACTATCCACTCTAATTACCCGTTTAGTCGATTACACACATAATTAAAGGTAACATCACGAATGGCATACTTATGTATATATATATGTATATATATACTTCGGAATGGGCATCACAATTAGATTTAACACCACCTTCATACTCAATTAGATGGCCGAATGCATGTGTATATGCACAATGTCAACTATAACATCATGTAGATCCACATATACTACATTTCTTATGTTCCACATCTTAATGCCCATTATACATAAAAAAAATTTAACATCATCTATATATTTACTCATATGGCCGAATATACATACCCCCATATAATATCATTTTCATTCCATTTAACACTTAATTCATCATAAATTTCCCCCTTTGCTCTCTTTTTTTTTCTTCATGGCCGAATGCTCCTTCTACTCCTTTTACCTTCACAAAGCATGAATTTCATCATCCAACTTACAAGCTTACAATCTCATGAAGTTTAACCTCATGGTACCTATCAAACTCTCACTCATTAGCTTCTATCATAAACCTCCAACAACACCCAATAAACATATACTTTGGGGCTCTATGGTAGAACCAATAAAGGAACTCATAGATATCAAGATGTGAGCAACTACAATTATTCATCTAAGTTTAGCATGAAACACAATCATCACCCTTATTAATCTTTTATAGCCGAAAACCATACTCACCCCCAAAATCAAAATTTCAACATGGTTTACAAAAATCACTTGATAACTCACTCAATATCAACTAAAATTTCAAAAGCTAGTACAAACTTCCTTACCTTAATAGTGACCTAAGATGACCGATTGCTTCACTCCCTTCTTCTTCCTTTCAATTCGGCCAAGAAGAACCAAAGAACACAACTTGTTTGTCTTTCTTCCTTAGAACATTCGGCCAAGGGGAAATGAAGAAAGATGGACACTTTTTTTTTCTTTGTTTTCTTTCTTACTTTCACGGCAATGGGGAGGGGAAGAAACAATTACACACATCCTTTCCTTTTTCCATTTCTTTATTCCCCATACTTCTTATTATATTTTATCCTACATACCTCACTAGGCCAACATGTTCCCAACATGTTTCCACCCATAGCATGGCCGGCCACTACATATTAGGGAGGGGGAATTTGACATGCAAGTCCCCTTTTTCTTCCACATGCACTAATAGGTCCTCATGCATTGACCTATCACATTTTAAAATTTTCTCATATAAGTCCTATTGACTAAATTCACATGCAATCGACTAAATCGAAGCTTGAAATTTTCACACATTCATGATTACATATTCTAGACAATAAACATCACATTCAAACCTTTCGGTGACTCGGTTTAGCGGTCCCGAAACCACTTCCCGACTAGGGTCAATTTTGGGCTATTACAACTCTCCCCCACTCAGGAAATTTTCGTCCCCGAAAATCTTACCGGTAAATAGGTTTGGGTATCGTTCTTTCATCGAGCTCTCGGTTTCCCAAGTAGCTTCCTCGATCCCGTGTTTGAGCCATAACACCTTTACTAACGGAACCCTTTTGTTTCGCAACCCCTTCACTTCACGAGCTAGGATACGCATCGGCTCTTCTTCATAACTCATATCAGCCTGAATTTCAACCTCCGACAGACTAATTATGTGCGAAGGATCAGATCTATAGCGCCGAAGCATCGAAACATGAAAGACGTCGTGAATCTTTTCAAGTTCAGGGGGCAAAATCAATCTATATGCAAACGGCCCCACTCGTTCGGAAATTTCGTACGGCCCAATGAATCTCGGGCTCAACTTGCCTTTACGGCCAAATCTGAGTACCTTCTTCCAAGGTGACACTTTAAGAAACACTTTATCTCCCACCTGATATTCAATGTCCTTTCGTTTTAAATCCGCATACGATTTTTGATGATCTGTGGCTACCTTTAGACTTTCGCGGATTACCTTTACTTTTTGTTCGGCATCTTTAATCAAATCAACTCCGAAAATTTTACTTTCACCAAGCTCGGTCCAAAACAATGGCGTACGGCATTTACGACCGTACAAAGCCTCATAAGGTGCCATCTTAATACTTGATTGAAAACTATTATTGTAAGCGAATTCAATCAAAGGTAAATACCGTTCCCATGAACTACTGAACTCGAGGATGCAACATCTCAACATATCCTCAAGTATCTGAATTATCCACTCGGATTGACCATCGGTTTGGGGGTGAAAAGCGGTGCTAAAATGCAGCTTGGTACCCAAAGCTTCTTGCAATTTCTTCCAAAATCGTGAGGTGAATCTCGGATCTCTATCCGACACGATAGAAATAGGTACTCCAGGTAATCTCACAATCTGAGAGACATACAATTCGGCTAGTTTATCCAATGAAAGATCCGTACGCACGGGGATAAAGTGAGCCGACTTAGTCAGCCTATCAACAACAACCCAAATCGCATCCTTCTTACTTGCGGACAATGGCAGTCCGGACACAAAGTCCATTGTGACTCGGTCCCATTTCCACTCGGGTATCATGATCGGCTGAAGTAACCCTGAAGGCACTTGATGTTCCGCTTTCACTTGTTGACATATTAAACATCTCGAAACAAAGTCGGAGATGTCTCGTTTCATACCATGCCACCAAAACCGACGTTTCAAGTCGTTGTACATTTTCGTGCTCCCCGGATGAATTGACATTCGGCTACAATGGGCTTCGTTCAGAATCATCGGAATGAGTTCCGAATTCCTTGGAACACACAAACGACTTCTAAACCTCAAACAACCATCATCATCAATCTGAAACTCCGATTCCTTGTTCGGAACACATTCAGCTCGTTTTGCAACCAATTCATCATCGACTTCCTGAGCTTCAAGAATTTTATGAGTTAATAATGGTTTGGCTTTTAATTCAGCTACTAACACATTGTCAGGTAGAACAGACAAGTGTACATTCATCACTCGCAAAGCAAACAGTGATTTCCGGCTTAAGGCATCCGCAACCACATTAGCCTTTCCCGGGTGGTAATCAATGACAAGCTCGTAATCTTTCAACAACTCAAGCCAACGTCTTTGTCGCAGATTCAAGTCTCGTTGAGTCATCAAATATTTGAGACTTTTGTGATCCGAAAACACATGGCACTTCTCACCAAACAAATAATGTCGCCATATTTTCAATGCAAACACAATGGCGGCTAGTTCGAGATCATGGGTCGGATAATTTCTCTCGTGTGGCTTCAATTGTCTTGACGCATAGGCCACAACTCGACCTTCTTGCATCAATACGCAACCCAACCCAAGTAGGGATGCATCACTATAAATGACAAACTCTTTACCCGATTCGGGTTGCACCAAAATTGGAGCTTCAGTCAAATGAGTTTTCAGTTGATCGAAGCTTTTCTGACGTTTCTCCGTCCCTTCGAACTTAACATCCTTTTGAAGTAGCTTCGTCATTGGTGTGGCTATCATCGAGAAACCTTTGACAAATCGTCGGTAATAACCAGCGAGCCCTAGCAAGCTCCGGACTTCGGTAACATTTCTCGGAGGCTTCCAGTTAAGTATGGCTGAAATTTTGCTCGGGTCAACTCGAATACCCGATGCGGATACCACATGACCCAAGAAGCTAACCTCTCTTAACCAGAACTCACACTTACTGAACTTAGCATATAACTGCTTATCCCGCAAAATTTGCAACACTTGCCTCAGATGCTCAGCATGTTCGGTCTCATCTCTTGAATAGACCAAGATGTCATCAATGAACACAACTACGAACCGATCCAAATATGGTCTGAAGATCCAATTCATCAAATCCATAAACACCGCATGGGCATTAGTGAGCCCAAACGGCATCACTAAGAACTCGTAGTGACCGTACCTCGTTCTGAAAGCAGTTTTGGGTACGTCCGAATCTCGAATCCGCAACTGATAATAACCCGATCTCAAATCTATCTTTGAAAACACCGATGCTCCCTTTAATTGATCGAACAGATCATCAATACGCGGTAACGGATACTTATTCTTTATCGTCACTTTATTCAGTTGACGATAGTCAATGCACAACCTCATGGTTCCGTCCTTCTTTTTCACGAACAATACTGGTGCACCCCAAAGTGAGAAACTCGGTCGAGCGAAACCTCTATCCGTCAATTCTTGCAATTGAGCTTTCAACTCTTTTAACTCGGTTAGTGCCATACGATACGGAGCGATCGAAATTGGCGTAGTTCCAGGTACAAGCTCAATACCAAACTCTACCTCCCGAACAGGTGGCAAACCCGGTAACTCTTCAGGAAAAACATCCGGGTATTCACAAACCACCGGCACTGATTCGGGTTTCTTTTCTAACTTCTTGTCATCAAGTACATACGCGAGGTACGCTTCGCACCCTTTCCTTACATATTTCTGGGCCAACATTGCTGATATTACAGCTGGCAACCCCCTTAAGTCCGCAGACTCAACTCGGATTATTTCGTTATTTGCGCACCTCAAATCGATAGTCTTGCTTTTGCAATTCACAACCGCATCATGCGCGGTTAACCAATCCAAACCAAGAATAACATCAAACTCGTCGAACGGCAAAAGCATCAAATCGGCCGGAAAACAGGATTCTCGGATTATTAGAAGGCATCTCTTACACACTTTATCAACAAGTACGCATTGACCCAACGGGTTTGATACTCAAATTACGAGCTCAGTAGACTCAACAGGTAGAGTCTTACTGGTTGCTAAGGTTTCGCATACATATGAATGAGTAGAACCAGGGTCAATCAATGCAATCACATTAGTATCAAAGAGAGTGAAGGTACCAGTGATGACGTCGGGGGAGGATGCCTCCTCTCGTGCGCGAATGGCATATGCTCTAGCAGGAGTACGGTTCTCGGCTCGATCGACCGTATCAGAGGCCCCCTCTGACTACCACCCCTGCCTCCTAAAATTCTCGGTGGTCTACCTCTAGATGTCACTCCACTAGGTCTTGCACCTTGAATCTTATTCTTCTCATCCAGCTCCGTGCAATCTCTAATGAAGTGGTCCTTCGAACCGCATCCGTAACAGGCCCTGCTAGTAGACTTGCCCCAACATTCACCTAGGTGTCGTCTTCCACCTTGGGGACATTCAGGTTTCTCGTGACGATTATTGCCCACACTAGCTACCGAAGTAGCTCGGGAGCCCATCGATGGTCTTGCCCTGATGGAAATTCCCGCAGTCGCCCTCGACTTATTAATGTCCTCTCTGAACTTCTTTACAGCTGAGAACGGAGCTTTACCCGTCGATCTTTTACGATAATCTCTAGCTTCAAATTCAGCCTTCCTCTTCTCCTTTCCAAGTTCTTCCGCCTTGCAGGCTCGTTCGACTAGTGTTACGAATTCTTTTATTTCCAAAATACCCATTAGTAGCTTTAAATCTTCATTCAATCCTTCCTCGAATCTTTTGCACATAGCAACCTCATTAGCTACACACTCCCGAGCATACCTACTGAGTCTTACGAATTCATGTTCGTATTCAGATACAGTCATACGGCCTTGCTTGAGTTCCAAGAACTCCTTACGCTTCTGATCAATGAACCGTTGGCTAATAAATTTCTTTCGGAATTCCGTTTGAAAGAAGTCCCAAGTTACTCGCTCGTTCGGGACTATGGAAATCAAGGTCCTCCACCAATAGTAGGCTGAGTCTCACAACAAAGATACAGCACATTTTAGACATTCGTCAGGTGTGCATGACAATTCATCGAACACCCGAATGGTGTTATCAAGCCAGAACTCGGCCCTTTCGGCATCATCAGTTACTATGGCCTTGAACTCCTCGGCCCCACGCTTCCTAATCAAGTCTACAGGTGGCTTACTCAGCCTCACAGGATCAGCGACTGATGGCATTACAGGCTCTTGGGGTGGATTATTCAAATTTGGGAATCGTTGGACAGCCGGGTTGGTTCGGACATATTGCGCGACCCACTCATTCATCATGGTAAAGAAGGCTTGTTTAGCCCCCTCACCTTGATTATTCGCAGATGACTGAGGTTCAACAGGCGACGTCCCTTGTGCAGGAGCAGCTGCTACGCTCTCAACGTCATCCGCTAGGGTTCTTTCTTCACCGGGGTCCATTTACTAATCAAAACAAAAACATTTCAACCGTCGGAAGTCATCACACATTTAAACATTAACATTCGGCATGTATAGCTAGACTCATACACGCTACGGTAGTCCTAGAACCGACTAAACCATAGCTCTGATACCAATCAAATGTAACACCCCGAACCCGAAACCGACACCGGAGTCGAACACGAGGTGTTAACTGACTTTAACCCCTTATAAAATTTATTTTCCAGACACTGCCCAAACTGTGTACTAGTCGTTTTAAAAATCATATCTTAAGTTCCGTAACTCGAAAATCAGTTTCGTGATTTTTCCCAGAAACTAGACTCATGTGCCCATCTATGTATTTTTTTCTAGAATTTTTGGTCGGGCCAATTAGTACAGTTTATTAGTCAAAGTTCAAACACAACGTAATAGCTTATACATGCCAAAATGTTCTTCTAAGCCAACTAAGAAGAAAGTACCAAAACTTGCTATCCGGTGTGATGACTTCGATGACGGCCTGACCCCGCAAAAATAGATGAGTCCAAGCGACCTATAATGGGTGACAAGGAAACACCGAGTGAGTTTATAACTCAGTAAGTCATAAGCAATGCACTACCATCCATCAATAACATTATCACAAGAGGAAACAAAATGGAACGAGACAATTTACTCCATCCATACCGAACCATACCATAGTTCCTCCAACCTATCGATTCAATTTCATATCAATTCATGCATTCACATTCCATATACTCATCAATAGGACATTGAAGCATTTTCATAAATCAATTTATTTTCGTTACAATCAAACGACTAAACAGCCTTTCACCCATCCTACGATAAATTTTATGTACGTGACTTCAAGTATAGTTGTCACATAGGTTCAAACTTACCGAGCTCAACACCAAGTATAAGCATAGCACCTATTAGCCATGTACTCAAGACACTTACCCGATCCGCTGTCCGCGATCGACTCAATAGTGTCGCACACATAGTGTCCATAATGATTCACGAATGCATATTGAGTCCGCACACTCAGTGCTATATAATCAACTCGCACACTTAGTGCTACGTAATCAAATCGCACACTTAGTGCTACATAGTCAAACTCGCACACTTAGTGCCGCATGGTCAATTCACACACTTAGTGCATCATATTCATTTCGCACACTTAGTGCAACATAGTCAAATCGCACACTTAGTGCTGTACAATTTAATCCCGCGCACTTAGCGCCAATCTCATGGTCATAAATGGTTATACCCGCACGTTTAGTGCCGAGATCAACAACTCAGTACATCTTACCTCTTTTCTTTTCATTCAACAATTTCATCATCACATACGTACATGCATATATATATATGTATATTTATTCATTCCATTCAGCATCAATACATAAACATTATGACCATTTGAAATAATACCAACTACATGCTTAATGACTTACCTTGTGTTGGGTAAGACGGTTCCAACTCGGCTACTCAGTGATCTTTTCTTTGCCTTTGCTTGATTCTCCTCCTTTAGCTCCTTGAGCTTAATCAATAATTCACTAGTTTAACCATCTTGTTAAACATTCATAATTCAATTACACATGCATATGTATGTTTGTATATTCAGCAACTATCCACTCTAATTACCCGTTTAGTCGATTACACACATAATTAAAGGTAACATCACGAATGGCATACTTATGTATATATATATGTATATATATACTTCGGAATGGGCATCACAATTAGATTTAACACCACCTTCATACTCAATTAGATGGCCGAATGCATGTGTATATGCACAATGTCAACTATAACATCATGTAGATCCACATATACTACATTTCTTATGTTCCACATCTTAATGCCCATTATACATAATCAAATTTAACATCATCTATATATTTACTCATATGGCCGAATATACATACCCCCATATAATATCATTTTCATTCCATTTAACACTTAATTCATCATAAATTTCCCCCTTTGCTCTCTTTTTTTTCTTCATGGCCGAATGCTCCTTCTACTCCTTTTACCTTCACAAAGCATGAATTTCATCATCCAACTTACAAGCTTACAATCTCATGAAGTTTAACCTCATGGTACCTATCAAACTCTCACTCATTAGCTTCTATCATAAACCTCCAACAACACCCAATAAACATATACTTTGGGGGTCTATGGTAGAACCAAGAAAGGAACTCATAGATATCAAGATGTGAGCAACTACCATTATTCATCTAAGTTTAGCATGAAACACAATCATCACCCTTATTAATCTTTTATAGCCGAAAACCATACTCACCCCCAAAATCAAAATTTCAACATGGTTTACAAAAATCACTTGATAACTCACTCAATATCAACTAAAATTTCAAAAGCTAGTACAAACTTCCTTACCTTAATAGTGACCTAAGATGACCAATTGCTTCACTCCCTTCTTCTTCCTTTCAATTCGGCCAAGAAGAACCAAAGAACACAACTTGTTTTTCTTTCTTCCTTAGAACATTCGGCCAAGGGGAAATGAAGAAAGATGGACACTTTTTTTTTTCTTTGTTTTCTTTCTTACTTTCACGGCAATGGGGAGGGGAAGAAACAATTACACACATCCTTTCCTTTTTCCATTTCTTTATTCCCCATACTTCTTATTATATTTTATCCTACATACCTCACTAGGCAAACATGTTCCCAACATGTTTCCACCCATAGCATGGCGGCCACTACATATTAGGGAGGGGGAATTTGACATGCAAGTCCCCTTTTTCTTCCACATGCACTAATAGGTCCTCATGCATTGACCTATCACATTTTAAAATTTTCTCATATAAGTCCTATTGACTAAATTCACATGCAATCGACTAAATCGAAGCTTGAAATTTTCACACATTCATGATTACATATTCTAGACAATAAACATCACATTCAAACCTTTCGGTGACTCGGTTTAGCGGTCCCGAAACCACTTCCCGACTAGGGTCAATTTTGGGCTGTTACAGACTTTGGCTTATTATTAAGGTAGTTTGATTATTCATATGCTTGTATGTTATTATCTCTTGTGATGTGATTTATAACATGTAAATGATACAAGACTAAGATACTGGTAAATATTTAATAATGCCTCATGAATGTTTTAGGGCCTTGTAAACCCGATTATAGGATAATATACGCGTGTACAAAAAGTTTAAAATTGATGAAATTTTTTTTATGGCCTAGTTTTATATAAATGGTTGAGTTTAAATCTGGCAGCACCTCAAACCCTTTTCCGGTGAGGGATAGGGTGAAGGGTGTTACATTTAGTGCTATCAGAGCTATGGTTTAGCCGATTCTCGGACTAACCTAGCGTATGTGAGTCTAGCTATACATGCCATATTACTACTCGTGATAGTGTGACATCTCCCAGCTCGAACGAAATTGTTTTGTAAGACAGATATGCTTTCCAATCGAGCTAATTTTGATAGTACAGAATGTTATACTCAAACGTTTGAGTGAAAATCTGTTGGTGATAAGTTGAAACTCATAAAAGGTATGAATCAGAATGCATGATATTCTACTATTGATAAATGCTATAATTATATGAGTATATGAGTTGTGATGTTGGGTATATGATTGTTGTGTGAATATTTTGATTTGGAATTTATGATTTGATTTAGCGTATGAGCTATGTGTTAATTACCAAGTGATCATAAGTAAATGATTGCTAGATGTTTGAGAATGTGGAATTAGTAATGAACTGTTCGTTCATAATAGTATGTGTGGTGTGCATGCTTACGTAAGAGTTAAAATTGTTGGCTTTACAACCCTCACCCCCTCATCGGTAAAGCATTGTAATGAGATCCGTACTATATGGATTAAATACGCTTACGAGTGTGAAATTACATAGTTTCGTGGTTGAAAGATTAGTATTGTGATCAGATAAGAGAATGAGTCTTCAAGTGAAGACAGTAACAGAAAAGATATTGGATCATGTTGAAGGCCATTCGTAATATGCTAATTAACTGTTAAAGAAGAAGTTGAATTCGATGAGATGAAAGTATTCAGGTATGATGTCTAAAGAACGTATTAACTGGAAGTTTTTTTGAATTGATTTCTGTTAGTAATGGGATATTGTGAAATCAGTGATGATAGAATTAGACAGTGGGATAATGTTTGAATTGAAATGATAGCTGAGTGCAGTGGTTATAGTCGGGCAGTTACTACGTTTTCTTCTGGGCATTCTATGTGTACATTTATCCTCAAAGGTATGTGTAACTGTATATTTCAAATGAAAATTCTTATCATATGAGAACGCCATCCATATATATTGATATATGAAAGCATTGTTGGGCTATTCAGGTTACAATCGACATTATTATATCTTTCTCTGGTACCCTATTTCATTTTATTGAAAGAAAATATCGACGACAGAATCTGTGTGATGCTGGTATTTTGATCCTATTAGTTTTTGATCTACTTAGTATACATGAAGATTATATTGTTTCTGTTACTGTTAATTCTGGTGCATATGAGTGATGTTTTACTTCTGGATTTCCTCTGAGACATCACTGAGATATCTGTTATCTGATATGGGTGCTTTCTTAAAAAGATCAGTATAGTGATATATTTGATATTACAGTATTTCTACTTTCTTATGATTCTATATGGTTATCTGTGAAAAATATCTTTTGAATAAATGTAATTATGTTTCAATTTCTCTTGTTTCAAAATGCATTATTGATAACTGGGACTTTATATATCTATACGGTTGAGATGTCGGCCTTATTATGGCACTATGATTTTAATTTATCTGATGGTTGTGGCTTCAGTATGGTTCAAAGCTTCGTTGATTAATAATTGAAAAGTTATTACTTGACATTCAAGATTGATTCAGTTGTCTAGTTTGATTAGATTAATTGCTTGAAGGATTAATCGAGTTACTTGTATCTAAATATATCCATAGGGTGGAAATAAACTATGAATGTTCACGGATAAATAGATGAATATTCTGAATGCAGGATTCATATTCTAGAAAATATGATACAGAATTATATCCATCAGAACGATTTTATTGAGAAATGTTCTTATAGATCACGATTGGGAAGTCTGAATGATGTGATATTTATCAATAAAGTGGTAAACAGTTGAAGAAATTGTTAATTGAAGCGTCAGTTCTCAGGTAAAGAGTTATTCGACACAAGAATTAAAGATGGTTTGAACTGTTGAAAGATTATGAGTCAGTGATTGATTATCAATTTGAGCGAGAATCTTTATGTGTTTTACGACCGATAATCATGTGATTAATCTTATCAAATGATGAGTAGTTATTGGCTGAGCTAGAAACTAAATTGATGTTTAATCTACAAATTTGTGAGGCTAAGAGGTTTGTCAGTGAATTACAAGTTAAAAAGGGTACAACGTAAATTGATTTCTGATTTAGAATTTCAGATTGGAACCGATAATCATTCGTTGTGTCGAGATAGAGTTCGTGTATTGAGAAATCCAGTGATTTTACAACAATTGTGACATCTAGCACAGTGGTAATTATCTGTCCGTACGGGGAGTACTAAAAGAGGGCCAGTTTTCATTGTTCAAATGGAGACACGAGGATTATATCGTGTTACTAAAATAAACTACTGTGAGCTTTGGGTATGGAGTTACTTTGTCACACTGTGTTCTAAAACTTAAAAGCAACCGAGAAAGACATTTGTTGTTGGTTAAGTTTTCGTATAATAATAATGGTTATGAGATGAATGTTAATATAGCATTGTACGAGAGAGGCATGGTTGCAATTACTGAACTTTGTTGTATTGAATTGAATTTTGATAAAAAGAATTATGGGGTTGATGTGATTGGAAAGAGTGAGGGGAAATGAAAGTAATTCGTGACCGTCTAAAAGCAGTTTCAGATTGGCAGAAAATATATGTGGGCTTGATGCGCAAAAGCATTGAATTTTCAATTAGAAAATTTAGTATTTGTGAAAGTATTATAGTGGGAATAGATTTTTTCGATTTAGCTATAAAGAGAAGTTGAGTTCGCAATTCATCGGATTGAATGAGATTATTATCAGAACTTGAGAAGACCCGTAATGTGTTTCTTATATATGTGATGTGATGATACAAATAAGATCCTTTATCTATAGTATCTCTTACAGAAGTAGAAACTCAACTTGTTATGATGTATAGCAAAGAGCAGATCATAAACTTAGCTCATGAGATTGAAAAGTTGAGAAATCTGAGGTTAGGTGAGAAATTGATGAGGCTTGTGAAAGTAATCTAATTTATTTCCTGGTAAGATTTTCGAGGACAAAAATCCCTAATGGGGGGGAGAGTTGTAACAGCCCGTTTTTAGGGTTAATTGGAACAGTGGTTTCGGGGCCACTAAATCCGACGAGTAGGTTTGTAAATATTATATTTAATATTTACGAGTTAATTGTGATTTTAAAAATGTTTTTGATATTGTGATTTTCGTTTTATAAGTGATTTATTAAGTTCAAGTGGTATGACCTTAAGGTCAAGTGGGTTTAGAAATGAGGTGTCTAATAGCTATGGTTTATTAAAGTGAAAGTATTTATAAGAATATTAGACCATTTTTGTGTTAATGGATGATAGTGGAAGGGTAGTTAGAGTAGTTTTAAATGTTTTTGAAGGTTAATATTGTAAAATAGCTAATAAGTGTTTTAATAAATAAAACAAAATAAAATTTTGGCTTCATTCTCATCATCTATTGCCGAAAGTTAAAAGAAAAAGAAGCCATTGAAGCTTCAAAGTATTCGACCATTGCATGTTAAATTGGTAAGTACATTTTGACTCTAGCTAGCCCGTACCTCTAATTTTAAAATTGTTAAAGTATTTGGATGATGCCATTATTGAATGTTTGAGTATCTTTGATGTTTAATGATAGAAAATAAATCTTTGATGTTAGATTAATAAGTTTTGTTAAGTGAATTTTGGTAAAAATGTCAATTTTGGATTAAATTGTGAAATGTGGAAATTTAGTGGTTAAAATGTGAAATTGTGAAATATATGGGTTGTGTGAGTGTCTTTGAAGGTGTCTGATGTTTTTGGTATTAAATGTGATGATAGATGAGTTGAGCTTGATCAATAAGGATAGTTGTGGTTAGATAGATAGATGGTAATCGACTATTAGAATATAATGCAAGAATTGTACACGGTAGTTTAAAATAAGGCTTGAATGAGAGATATAATTGCCGAATGATCAAATAGTTAATGAATTGAATAAGTGTTTAAAATGTTATTCGGGTATTGGTGTTATGTGCTAGCATGATATGTATGTGTGATTTAGGTGAAAAATGTTTAAATGATAATTCTGTTTGAATAATTACCGAATGACATTTTGGTGAATTGAATGAGTGATTGTTTGCAAAGTGAGATTATTGAAAGTTAGATGATTTATAGTAATCGACTAATGTGTTATTGTGGATATAGATGCCGAATGTGGACCTAAGAAATTAATTGGAAAATTTATTGTTTATTTAGGTGATAGAAAGTATGAAATGGTCTTATGTGATACGTGTATATAAGTAGATGGAAATGAAGTGTCGTATATTTTTGTGTATGGGATTAATTGCACTTTGATTATAATGTGCATGATTATTACTATGTTTAATATGTGTGAAAGCCGAATATACTCAAAATACAATGCTTGATTAGTTGATAAACAATAAGTTCAATTTGTTTAATCCAAGCTCAAGAGCATAAGGAGCCAATTTTGGATAAAGGGAAAGCGAAACAAGTCGATTAGTCAATCCGTAGTTATTTGATTAAATCCAAGGTAAGTTCTTAAGTATTTGTGTTTGATCATATTATATGCTTAAGAGTTGAATAATCATAATTAAGAAGATGTTTGATTGTATATATATATACATATGTTCTTTGTGTTGAATGAATATTAAATTAAAGTTATGAGCCGTATGTGACTAGCATATCTAGTCGACTTTGATACTATTAAATGATGTACTAAGATATGTGTTCCAATGTGGAAATTAAACCCTATGTGGTTGAAAGGATGAAAATCTTTGTTCATAGATATGTATTTCAATTATACGTAATTGAAGTATAAGTTATGAAAGTATGAAAGAACAGGTGAATTGTTTATCGAAATGTGATATTCGGGCCTCAGCCTAGCAAGCTTTCAGCTGGTGAATAATATTATTGGGCTTCGGGCCTAGCAGGCTATAATGCCAGTGAGATAATATTGGGCTTTGGGCCTAGCAGGCTATAATGCCGATGAAATGATATCGGGATTCAAGCCTAGCAGGCGAAATGCCGGTGAATGAGTTCAGACTTAAAGTCTAGCAGGCTTCGTGCCGGTGATAAATTCGGGTTTAAAACCTAGCAGGCTAAATGCCGGTGATTTGATAAAAGTCTAAGACTATAAGACCTTGTGTTAAATCGGCAATTGAATTCGTTCAATACATTAAGTTGGACAGGTATGTGATATATATACTTATGCATGTTAGATCAATTGGAATTGAATCATGAATGTGAAATGAGAAGCATAGATGAAGATGTCATATGTGTATGTGTGTATTCGGTCATGGTGAAAGGTTATATGAATTATGTGGAATACCATTTAGATATGAATGATCTGTGGTTATGAAATGGTACAATGGTTGAATTCGGTTGAATTAAAGTTGACACTGAAGTATTTAAATGCCTATGTCTTATATGTGAGTAAGGGTAAAACCATCGTAAATTATCGATAAGGGTGGGCTATGTGCAGAACCATCTTATAATTGCTAATTTGAACGGTTGTGTGGGAATCATTGAGCATGATGTATTGTATTGAGATTATGCTTAAGTGAAATTATAGATATGTGATGAAATTGATTGGCGATATACATGTTTAAATAATGTGAATGCAAAGAATGTGTGAAAGAGTAAATTTGTAATAAATCTGCTTGGGACAGCAGCAGTAACGTGATTTTGGAAAATCACCATAAGTTGTGGGAGTTAAGTTAGAAGCTGAATAAATTATGTAATTAAAGTTTAATGAGTCTAGTTTCTTATAAAAGAAACCGTGTAAGCAAAAGAATTGCTGATAATGAGATATTTGAAGCAGCGGGGGACAGAGTCAAATGACTTTGGGGTCCCCTGTTCTGTACTTTAGAAAATCATTATAATTTGTACAAAAATGGTTATAAGATAAAATTTATATCCTTAGACTCCTTAACGAGTCTAGTTTCAAATGAAATCAACTAGAATATATTTTGAACTCTGTACAATGAGAAATTTTATTCGAAGTGAAGAGTGGTCAGATCAGTTAAACAGTGAAATAGGGGAAACTTTAAGAAAAATCTGGTATTTATTGGCCAAATAAAAAATTCTGAAACTTTTATGGATGGAATATATATGAGTCTATTTTCAGGGAAAATTAACGGCAATTGATTTGGAGTTTCGTAGATCTAGTTATAAATAATTCAGTGACTGTTGCGCAGGAAGACAACTTGCAGTGAATTTGTGATTATGTTGTAAACATTGATAAAACTTGTTAATAAGTTGCTTATTGTTTTCTTATGAACTTACTAAGCGTAAAGCTTACTCCTCTTTTCTTTCCCATATTCCCTAGGGTTGCCAGGTTAGCTCGGGTTGGAGGCCGTCAGAGATATCATCACATTGTCGAGTCTACGCTATTGGCGTAAATAAATCTTAGTGTTTCGAGTCTATGGCATGTATAGGATTGCAAAGTTGAGTATGTAATATTATGATTAAGCCAAAGACTTTGGCTTGTTATTAAGGTAGTTTGATTATTCATATGCTTGTATGTTATTATCTCCTGTGATGTGATTTATAGCATGTATATTTAGAATTTGAATTGTGATTTATTGTTGAGTAAGTAAATGATACAAGACTAAGATACTGGTAAATATTTAATAATGCCTCATGAATGTTTTGGGGCCTTGTAAGCCCGATTATTGGATAATATATGCATGTACGAAAAGTTTAAAATTGATCAAAAATTTTTTTTATGGCCTGGTTTTATATAAATGGTTGAGTTTAAATCTGGTAGCACCTCAAACCCTGTTTCTGCGAGGGATACAGGTGAGGGGTGTTACAATATCCTTTACAAATTAGTCCTTTTTAATTAATAAACTATCGAAACATTAAAATTTCTTAACAAAAGTTTATTACAACCTTAATAACACCCCGTAAATATTTATAAAAGTATTTACGACTAGGTTTATAGAAATGAGGTCGTGATACCTCATTTTCTAAAACCACTTGACTTTAGGGTCCTACCACTTGAACTTAATAAATCATTTATATAACCTAAATTACCAAATCAAAAACCCTTTTAAAATCATATTTGACTCGTAAATATTAATATTTATGAACTTACTCATCGGATTTGTTGCCCCAAAACCACTATTTCCAACACCACTGAAAATTGAGTTGTTACACCTGTGAACAATGTGAGGTCATCTTCTTGGTGGAATCCAAATGCCAACAAAAAAAGATGTAACACCCCAAGTGAAGGATCAATCCAAAGCATCTAAAACTAGTAAGCCTTATGTTTCCAATGATAGAGGCAAGAATTAAGTGCACTCATGACGTTAAGTGTTTCAAGCGCTTGGAACTTGGTCATATCGCTAGCCAATGTCCTAACTGAAGCTTGATGATTTTGAATAAGAGGGCGAGCAAGGGATTATTCAACCAAATGAAGAGTCGAGCAATGTGAAATTTCCCATCGAAGGATAACTCCCTGCAATCAAAAGGAATTGGCTATTCAATCCAAGAAAGATGAGCAACAACGTGAAAACATATTTCACACTTGTTGCCACATCAATGGCAAAGTGTGTAGTATGATTATCGATGGTGGAAGCTGGAACAATGTGGCTAACTCCATTTTGGTTGAGAAGCTTGGTTTGCCAACTACAAAGCATCCCCAACCGTATAAGCTTCAATGGCTCAATGATGGAGGAGAGATTATGTAACCCCTCAAACTGGGCCTAGATGTTACGGCCCTATTTAAGAGATTACATGGGCAATTGAGACGGCCAAAATGCGAGTTAAAACCAACTAAGTAAATATCTGAAAACACGTACTAATATTTCCTTTAAATACAATATTTTAAAACATAATGTGAGAAGAAATCTTAGTTATTATTATTTTTAAATCATTATGATTAATTTTAAAGAAAATTTATTTTCAATTAAATGATTTTGCGAAAAGCAGATTTTATTAAGAAAACATTAAAAAAATTTATCCATACTAAAACCAATGAAAAATTTTATATTGTCTATAGTTTTTAAATCAAATCATCCATGTCGCAGTTCAATAATAACCTCAAAATGTATATACAAAAATAAAAGTTTAAAAGTCTACAAATGTCCAAAAAATATAACACACTCCATAACCATGAAAATCACTTATTTTTGAGAGCCTTTCCTATATCCGAGTTTGAGTCCTAACCACGACGATTACCTGAAACACATAAGTAATGTGGGTGAGCTTTAAAAGGCTTAGTGTGAGATCAACACATAAAATATATACTTGCATGCATATATCAACATACATATAACAATCACGATATAATCTTATGTCATCAAGATCATGGAATTTAACACTGATATCTATGGATGAACATATCGTTGTATATTTAAAATCAATGCACATTTTATAAAATTCCTACCCATCTCTGTTACTCACCAATATTAAGTTCCTAGAACTCATCTATCCAAAACACCTTTTGTGGACATGCCACCACTAATTTGCAAATAAACTGCCACTGATAATACTGATATGGACAAGCCACCACTGATTTGCAGATATACTGCCACTACTTCCACCTTTAACAAAATCCCACCCCACACATGTGATATGGCAATTTTCACTTATAACAAACGTAGATCACTTATACACTTAAGCATGTAGACATGCTCTTATAATCACTTAACACATAATAATCACTTGTAACATGTTTAACATGCTTTCCACATTAGATCATAGATCTTGATTTATCATACACATATACATAAATCGCACATGTTTAAAGCATCACATGTAGCACATAAGCCATATATCACATATCATAAGCATGAAATCTACACATACATCATAATCATAAACATAAACATATCAATTGTCATGCGTTTCATAGAACCACTTGGTTAGAATAACTTACTTGGTATCCATCTCAATACGTTATAGAACTATTCAAAAATATTTTGAGTATTCATAATTTTAATGTAATTAAATTATTAATAATAAAATATTGATGTCAAAAAAATAAATGGTATATGTAACAGCCCATTTTTAGTCAAATCAAAATAGTGGTTTTGGGACCACACACTCAAAGTTAAAATATTTGTTTTATTATTATTTTAAAGTCTAAAACATGGATATATGACCGGGTGAAAGTTTCATTTAGAAATTTTATAGTTTGAGTGCTTAATTTGATAAAAATGACTAAATCGTATAAATTGCAAAATTGGTGTTCTTATAGCTAATAGTACTAAATGGATAGGAAATTGATTATTTGAGGGAGTTATATGGTAATTATACCATTGGTTGCTTAAATGGACAATTATGGACATTAATTATGTATGTTTTAATGAATTAGAAAAGGGTAAATAAGTAATTAGTGTATAAAACTAAAATAAATAAAAACAAAAGCCATATTTTGATGTTATCAACTTCCTTCAACCAATTTTAACCTAGAGAAGCTATGGATATGTTCGGCCAACTGTAGTAGCTAAATTGGTGAGTGGTTTTTGTCCATTTTTAATGATTTCTATGTTTTTGAGATCGTTGCACCTAGGTCTAGCTAGCCCAGGGACTAATTTGCAAAACTGTTAAAGATTTTGAATGTTACAATTGAGGAATAAGCATGTATGTAGAAGTTTCTTGATAGATTATGAATGCTTGTTGATAGATACACAAGTTTTGTTAAGTGATTTTTAATGAAAGTGCAAATTAGGAGTTAAATTGTGAAATGTGTAAATTTAGGAGTTAAAATGTGAAATAAATGAAGATTTTGGACTACTACAAGCATGATAATTATTTGGCTAGGCTTGGTTTATGATGAAATGGAATGAATTTAGTTTTACGAGCCTAGGGACTAAATTCTAAAATTGTTGAAATATTAGGGGCAAAAATGTAAATGGGCTTTAATGAGTGTTTTGGATTAAATTGAATAGAGAGATAATTGAATAAGCTTAATTTCATATTATATAGATGAAGAAAAGTGAAATACAAACTTAGATTAGGGAAAGAACAAAGTCTCAGATTAGTTGACCCGTGTCGTCATTTTTATGTCCGAGGTAAGTTCGTATGTAATAAGCATTGATGTGATTATGTTCTAAGTGCTTTGATATTTTATGAATTGTGAATTTGACTCTACGAATACATTCAATGATGATTCAGCATTGAAACTCCCGGTTGAACCTTAAGAATAGATTAGGATACTAGTGACATGCCATTAGGGGATACTTTGATTTGGTTTCAGGCCTTGATATCGACACTTTGGGTGTGAGTTACTTTGATTTGGCTCTAGGCCATGATATTGGCACTTCAAGTGCAAGTTTCACCGATTTGGCTAATAGCTCTTCCGGTGCGAGATATATTGAGTTGGCTTTAGGCCATGATATTTGTAACACCCCTTACCTGTATCCGAGGCCGGGCTAAGGTACGAGGCGTTACCAGACAAACATACAAACATTAAACTAAAATACGAGCCATAAAATTTTATTCATATTTCAAAGCGTTCATTCTCTTACACATAGTCCCTTATTTGAGTCTACGGAGCCCAAAACATACTTTAGAAAGGGTTTGGCACTAAACCAAGAACTTACGAAAATCTTGGAAATTTCATGCTTTAAGGCTCCACACGCCCGTGTCCCAAAGTCGTGTTCCATACACGGCTGAGACACATGGTCGTGTCTCTGCCTGTGTGGAATATACCTAGGCTATTTTCCAAGCTTTGGTCAACCTTGATCTCTTACACACTTATACAAAATCAAAAGCATATAACATGGTATTCATTTAATGATTAAACATCCTCAATTAAACCACAAACATAGCATTTGTATGTCATCATACATGTGTCTCTCATACTCATTTTACCTTGTTTATTATAGTACCACTTATACATTTATACCAAGATTACCATCTTACCAAATATCTTCAGCTTAATCATCAAGCATTCATATTTAAAGCTAGATCATATCTTTATAAAATACCACGACTCAAATGCGCAGAATAACATGTTTGCCTGAAACATTTCAATTCAATTCCATACCCAACAAGCATTACATTGAGACTAGTCACATATATATATACATGTCATGATACATAACATTCTCTTTTTGTTTTCTTATAAACACATATCATTTATTTAATTATATCAATATTTCATATACCATAGTTTCCATGTATTCCACATATATTTATTTTCCTCCTCCTCCTCTCCATTCCACATCCTTAATGTATATAGCATTCTTGTAAGTACGATTTTACAATTTACTAATAAATGTTCACATCAAACTGTCCACACGAGTCATAGTCACTGAATTATATATAATTCGATCTAAAGAGCTCCAAATTAAGATCCGTAAATTTCCCCTGAAACTAGACTCACATATCTTTCCACCATAAAATTTTCATAATTTTTGGTCTAGCCAGTTAGTACAGTTTATTCATTAAAAGTTCCCCTGTTTCACTTTCTGACAGTTCTAACCTCTCTTCACTAAAAAATAATTATCTCACAGTACAGAACTCAGATAATGTTTTTGTTGATTTATTTTGAAAATAGACTCATTATGTATTTTAAAAATATAATTTTTAGCCTCTAATTATTTTTGTCCAAATTTTTGTGATTTTCCAAAGTCAGAACAGGGGATCACGTAATCATTCTGAACCAGTCTCACAAAAACATAAATATCTCAAAATATAGAACTCCTTTGCTTTGTATGTTTCTTTTATATGAAAATAGACTCATTAAGATTTAATATGATATCTCATTCAGTCTCTTATTCAATTTATACTATTTTTGGTGATTTTTCAAAATCACATCACTACTACTATCCAAAATAGTTTTATTGCTAATTCACTCTTTCACACTTTCTTTGTATTAACCTCATTTTAACATACATATCACAAATCATTTTCACCACAATTCATACATCACAAGTATAGGCCCATGATCACAAGGTCACCCTAAAATCATCCTCATGTATAACTTACTTGTTTATAACCTTACCACATCCTGGTCACTTAATGAACACATCATTCACATAACCAAGCTCCTGCACTTATTCATCACAAAACTCACAAAGCAATACATAGAGAGTCTCCCGTTGAACACTTCGGATCAATCCTCGATACTTGGTGGTTTCAGCACATAGCTCCACCCATCATATAGTTCGGCTCTCTTGCACACATGGTGAACACTTAGTACCACCCATGTGACCTAGCCAGTTTATCTCGTAGCTCTCTTGTCTACATGGTGTCCTTCACTTGGAACCACACATGCGACCTAGCTACATATATCTTGTAGCTCTCTTGTCTACATGGTGTACACATAGTATCACCCATGCGACCTAGCTACATCATAATGTCTTGGAGCTCTCTTGTACACATGATGTGCACTCAGCACTATACATGTGACCTAGCTACATACCATTTGTATCATCCAATCTTTCCGAAGGTTCAACCGGGATTTCTCTCTCTTTTCCAACAATTTCACCAATCAAGTAATTATCCACAAACATATTTCCAATATTTTTATAAAATATCATAATACAAGTAATAGTGATGTATTACTTACATATAAACTTACATCTCATTTAATATCAACGCAATAACATTAAATTACACATTGTCTTATTTAAAATCATATGAACTTACAATTTCCCATAATATCCATAATCATAGAAATCACATTTATGTATGATAATTCAATGCACTTCATGTACCATAGACATATTTTTAAATCAATTCATAAACTTGGCACCATAATCATTTAATTTAACATAATTCAAGTAATTCATTAAATTTAACTTTCAAATATAAATTACAGCATTATTGTTGTATTATTATCATACCAACTTACATACTTTCAACACCTCGGAGATCGTAGTAAATATATCAATTTTACATTGAAACATGCATAAATTAATGCTTATTATACATATGAACTTACCTTGATATTAAAACGGCCATTTTACCAACTTTCCCAATTTTCGATTTTTCTCTCATTCTAGGTTCAAATCTCATTTTCCGGGATCTAAAACATCATATTTTACTTATTTAATTAATGTACTATTCAAAACACTCCTTAACTCAAACTTTGGAAAAATTACAATTTTGCCCCTAAACTTTTGCGTATTTACACTTTTGCCCCTAGGCTCGGGAATTAAACTTCATCCCTTATTCTTATGTTTTATGACATGATGATCACTTTTCCCTTCTATGGCAACATCAAATTCTCACTCTAACATATACTTATGACTATTAGGTATTTTTACCAATTAAGCCCTTTTGCTCGTTTTCACTTAAAACCGAGTAGCACAAGTTGTCTAACATAATTTAAAACCTCATATTGTATCATAAAACACCAGAATACACAAATTTTACCTATGGGTATTTTTCCAAATATGAACCCTAGGTTGAATTATTGCTAGCATAAGCTAAATCAAGTTACCGGGACTCCAAAAACGTAAAGAACTTGAAAAACGGGGTTAGAACGGACTTACAATTGAGCTTGGGAAGCTTGAAAACCCTAACCATGGAGTCTCCCTTGGTATACACGTCCATGGTGAAGAAGATGAGCAAAATTGGCTTTTAATTTTGTATTTTAATTCATTTTACCCCTAAATGACCAAAATACCCTTACTACTAAACTTTCCAAAAATTCCATCCATGTCCAATTTTTGTCCATAACTTAGAAATTGGTCAAATTGCTATTTAAGACCTCCTAATTAATATTTCAAATCAATTTCATACTAGAAACTTCTAGAATGCAAGTTTTGCAACTTATTCAATTTAGTCCCTAACTTCGAATTAAGCACTTTATGCATAGAATTTCTTCACGAAATTTTCACACAATCATGCAATCATATCATAGAACTCAAAATAATCTTAAAATAATTATTTATATCTCAGATTTTGTGGTCCCGAAACCTCTGTTCCAACTAGACCCAATTTTGGGCTATTACAACTCTCCCCCCTTCAGAGATTTTCGTCTTCGAAAATCTTACCAGAGTGAGGTTTAGTATCTTTCTCATAATTTCCAGCATTGCTAACTAATTGTTTTCAAGACCATACTTTCAGAAACACTCTGTCATCAATTTGAATCCCAAGATAACTCAGTAAACTCTGATATTTCTCTAACTCTGTCCTTCACTTGTCAACCATTCTCAGACTCTGGTCATATCTATAATTATTTTATCACTGAACTCTTTGATTCCACACTTAGGAACATAGTCAACATGATTCTCATGAATTTCCATTATATACACCTCATCGGTAAGGGGGTGAGGTCATACAGTCTCTAACTCGATTCTGACATATATCTATATGACACATTTTTTTCATTATCCACATATGTCATTATAATCATACTATCCACTTCAAACAATTTATTATTCATACCTGTCTTACATAAAATTTCCAATTATCTCATTTCAAACAAGTGCACTCACTCATACATTCTATGAATTTTGAATAACTTTAATCATCAATTTAGTCAAGCATGCAACAGCATATGAAGGCCAAACAAATATGAATAAATATATCACTATATAAACTTTCATCTCACATATTATCACATATACATATATCACGAATTCTTATTCATACCTTTCCGAGTTTAACACATCATAGCTACACTTTATTCAAATACTTCAATATCGCTATCAAATGGTTAGATGTAGCTCGGTTGGAGAATATTTCATTTTAAACAAAATAGTCCTTATTAGTGTCGGGAGACATCACACTATCACATATTTGTGGCATGTATAACTAAACTCTTACACTTGCTATGTTAGTCCGAGAATCGACTAAACCTGCTCTGATACCACTAAATGTAACACCCCTTACCCGTATCCGAGGCCGGGCTAAGGTACGAGGCGTTACCAGACAAACATACAAACATTAAACTAACATACGAGCCATAAAATTTTATTCATATTTCAAAGCGTTCATTCTCTTACACATAGTCCCTTATTTGAGTCTACGGAGCCCAAAACATACTTTAGAAAGGGTTTGGGACTAAACCGAGAACTTACAAAAATCTTGGAAATTTCATGCTTTAAGGCTCCACATGTAACACCCCGAACCCGAAACCGACACCGGAGTCGAACACGAGGTGTTAACTGACTTTAACCCCTTATAAAATTTATTTTCCAGACACTGCCCAATCTGTGTACTAGTCGTTTTAAAAATCATATCTTGAGTTTTGTAACTTGAAAATCAGTTTCGTAATTTTTCCCCGAAACTAGGCACAGGTGCCCATCTATGTATTTTTTTCTAGAATTTTTGGTCAGGCCAATTAGTACAGTTTATTAGTCAAAGTCTCCCAAGTTGCAGGGGTCGACTACACTGACATTTGCCCATTACGACTTGGATATCTCCCTGCACGGGGCTTCAATACTGATTCCGTTTGTTTCTATGAAAACTAGACTCAGAGAGGAATCTGTACATATATGGTACGACCCCTAATTATCTCTGGTTAATTTATAATGAATTTCCAAAGTCGGAGCAGGGAATCCAGAAACCGTTATGGCCCTGTCCCACAAAAATCTGATTATCTCTTAATATACTGCCCATATGATCTTTTCGTTACTTCCTCATGAAAACAGACTCATCGAGCTTCGATTACATAATTTATTCATCAATTAATTCCACTCCTACTATTTTTAGTGATTTTTCAATCTCATGACACTGCTGCTGCCAGCATCTGTTACGAAAGTAACTAGGTCCATTTCATGCCTACCCTTGATCCAACTCAATCGAACATTCGTGCCATTTTCGCATGGCTTAAAGTTTACATGCCAAAGTTCAAACACAACGTAATAGCTTATACATGCCAAAATGTTCTTCTAAGCCAACTAAGAAGAAAGTACCAAACTTGCTATCCGGTGTGATGACTTCGATGACGGCCTGACCCCGCAAAAATAGATGAGTCCAAGCAACCTATAATGGGTGACAAGGAAACACCGAGTGAGTTTATAACTCAGTAAGTCATAAGCAATGCACTACCGTCCATCAATAACATTATCACAAGAGGAAACAAAATGGAACGAGACAATTTACTCCATCCATACCGAACCATACCATAGTTCCTCCAACCTATCGATTCAATTTCATATCAATTCATGCATTCACATTCCATATACTCATCAATAGGACATTGAAGCATTTTCATAAATCAATTTATTTCCGTTACAATCAAACGACTAAACGGCCTTTCACCCATCCTACGATAAATTTTATGTACGTGACTTCAAGTATATTTGTCACATAGGTTCAAACTTACCGAGCTCAACACCAAGTATAAGCATAGCACCTATTAGCCATGTACTCAGGACACTTACCCGATCCGCTGTCCGCGATTGACTCAATGGTGTCACACACATAGTGTCCATAATGATTCACGAATGTATATTGAGTCCGCACACTCAGTGCTATATAATCAACTCGCACACTTAGTGCTACGTAATCAAATCGCACACTTAGTGCTACATAGTCAAACTCGCACACTTAGTGCCGCATGGTCAATTCGCACACTTAGTGCATCATATTCATTTCGCACACTTAGTGCAACATAGTCAAATCGCACACTTAGTGCTGTACAATTTAATCCCGCGCACTTAGCGCCAATCTCATGGTCATAAATGGTTATACCCGCACGTTTAGTGCCGAGATCAACAACTCAGTACATCTTACCTCTTTTCTTTTCATTCAACAATTTCATCATCACATACGTACATGCATATATATATATGTATATTTATTCATTCCATTCAGCATCAATACATAAACATTATGACCATTTGAAATAATACCAACTACATGCTTAATGACTTACCTCGTGTTGGGTAAGACGGTTCCAACTCGGCTACTCGATGACCTTTTCTTTGCCTTTGCTCGATTCACCTCCTTTAACTCCTTGAGCTAAATCAAACAAATTTAACTCATTAAAGTCTCATTTTGCTAGCTTATGGCCGAATATGACAAGGAGTTTGATGGGTCATATGGCCACCTTTTAGCTCAAATACACAATGGTCATATGCATTTTTAATCACATCAAATGATTCAATACAATTCACTCGAACATCAAAAGAGAACCTCAAGGTACTTAGTCCATATACACATTAGACATTAGAGTCACATATGTACGAATTCACGAATCGAATTCGACATATTAGCTAATTTTCCCTTTAGCCGAACCTTCTAAGTCAAGATAAAGCCATCAACATGCTTACCTTTGGCCGAACATACACATCAACTTAGGTGCTCATTTATGTGGCCGAACACACACATGTCTATGTTAAGGCCGATTGCAACACTCAATACATCCTACAAGTATGGACACTTGCATTGACTAAACACCATTTCTATTATTTTTACTCCAAAGCCGAATGCCTCTCAAGCCCTAAGCTCATGATCCTTTCATCATTAAGCAAGTGTTATAGCACAACTAACATCCATTTTCAATTTGAACACCAACATAAACATATTAAACATGAAAATCCATAGCCGAAACCTATACATGACATTACTCATTCCACCCATCGAAACAATATTTGTTCAAGACATCAAGCATTTTTATTTGGGTATTACATATATGAGCATTTAGAATTTATATTTTTAGCAAGATCAATTTCTTTCCTCAACACATTCTTCATCAAAACTTAAAGGAAGTAATCAAATTTCCTTCTTTAATAGCCATAGCCGAATGCTCCATCCATCCATCAAAGTTAAAAATTTTGCATGGTCTAAGTAAGAACCATGATAATTAACCTAAAACAAGCTAAAATTTCACAACTTTAACACAATATACTAACCTTATTAAGCATTCAAATGGCCGAAAGTTCTTTGCCCCTATTCCTTCCTTCACATTCGGCTTAGAAGAAACAAAGATGAACACTTAGTTTTCTTCACCCATTTCCCCCCTTCTCAAGCTTCAAGTGACCGAATGTTTGCCCCAATTCTTTCTTTCAATCCGGCCAAGAAGACAAAGATGATGCTTTGTCTTCATTACTTTTCTTTTTATTCTTTCTTTAATCTATTTCCTTTCTTTTGCATAAAATAATGGCCATTTAATTAAGATTTAATACATATTATATATATATGACCATCATGGCCGGCCACCACTTAAAATAAAAGGGGTATTTGACATGCAAGTAAAACTATTTGCAACATGCATAAATGGGCCACCTTACATTAGCCTCGCACATTTCTAAATTTTCTCACATAAGTCCTATTTAATAAAATTTCACTTACAATTTACAAAATTCAACCATGAAATTTTAACACATGCATATATACATATTCTAGACAATAAATATCACATTCAAACATTTCGGTGACTCGGTTTAGCGGTCCCGAAACCACTTCCCGACTAGGGTCAATTTTGGGCTGTTACAACTCTCCCCCACTCAGGAAATTTTCGTCCCCGAAAATCTTACCGGCAAATAGGTTTGGGTATCGTTCTTTCATCGAGCTCTCGGTTTCCCAAGTAGCTTCCTCGATCCCGTGTTTGAGCCATAACACCTTTACTAACGGAACCTTTTGTTTCGCAACCCCTTCACTTCACGAGCTAGGATACGCATCGGCTCTTCTTCATAACTCATATCAGCCTGAATTTCAACCTCCGACGGACTAATTATGTGCGAAGGATCAGATCTATAGCGCCGAAGCATCGAAACATGAAAGACGTCGTGAATCTTTTCAAGTTCAGGGGGCAAAATCAATCTATATGCAACTGGCCCCACTCGTTCGGAAATTTTGTACGGCCCAATGAATCTCGGGCTCAACTTGCCTTTACGGCCAAATCTGAGTACCTTCTTCCAAGGTGACACTTTAAGAAACACTTTATCTCCCACCTGATATTCAATGTCCTTTCGTTTTAAATTCGCATACGATTTTTGACGATCTGTGGCTACCTTCAGACTTTCGCGGATTACCTTTACTTTTTGTTCGGCATCTTTAATCAAATCAACTCCGAAAATTTTACTTTCACCAAGCTCGGTCCAAAACAATGGCGTACGGCATTTACGACCGTACAAAGCCTCATAAGGTGCCATCTTAATACTTGATTGAAAACTATTGTTGTAAGCGAATTCAATCAAAGGTAGATACCGTCCCATGAACTACTGAACTCGAGGATGCAACATCTCAACATATCCTCAAGTATCTGAATTATCCGCTCGGATTGACCATCGGTTTGGGGGTGAAAAGCGGTGCTAAAATGCAGCTTGGTACCCAAAGCTTCTTACAATTTCTTCCAAAATCGTGAGGTAAATCTCGGATCTCTATCCGACACGATAGAAATAGGTACTCCATGTAATCTCACAATCTGAGAGACATACAATTCGGCTAGTTTATCCAATGAAAGATCCGTACGCACGGGGATAAAGTGAGCCGACTTAGTCAGTCTATCAACCACAACCCAAATTGCATCCTTCTTACTTGTTGACAATGGCAGTCCGGACACAAAGTCCATTGTGACTCGGTCCCATTTCCACTCGGGTATCATGATCGGCTGAAGTAACCCTGAAGGCACTTGATGTTCCGCTTTCACTTGTTGACATATTAAACATCTCGAAACAAAGTCGGAGATGTCTCGTTTCATACCATGCCACCAAAACTGACGTTTCAAGTCGTTGTACATTTTCGTGCTCCCCGGGTGAATTGACATTCGGCTACAATGGGCTTCGTTCAGAATCATCGGAATGAGTTTTGAATTCCTTGGAACACACAAACGACTTCTAAACCTCAAACAACCATCATCATCAATCTGAAACTCCGATTCCTTGTTCGGAACACACTCAGCTCGTTTTGCAACCAATTCATCATCGACTTCTGAGCTTCACGAATTTGATGAGTCAATAATGGCTAATTC